>NC_037678.1:86750788-86828328 GCF_003255815.1 Theropithecus gelada | reverse complement strand
AAAAAAAAAAAAAAAAAAAAAAAAAAAAAAAAAAGAAATTAAATTATATAAACCTACAATGAAATAAATGATATCAAAACACAGATAACCAATAGTCAGAACTCATCCCTTTCTAATTACTTTGTACATCTGACTATTACCTATGCTCTTGAGATTACGTATGTCTGTCGTATGTGTACAGTGAAATACTACACAAGTCTCTCTTCCCACCTCCATGGTACATGATGTCACATCAGTTGCTTAAAATCTGAAAACATCAATTTACATTCATGACCCATATTGTGAGACAGTTAAAATCACAGACTGGCTATGGATAAACATTTTAGGTAAAATTCAACAAAAGCATGCTGTGAAAATCAATCAACTATTTAGAATGTATAATAAAGAGTATTACATATATTATTATTATAATATGTAAATTGTGTGCTACATGTTCTTTATGTCAGTAAAATTTAAAAGAAGCTTATATAAAACATACCCCTTTTTTGACAGCCAGTCTTTAAACATTTTCCAGCACACTACTGCTTATGCCATATTTTGCTTTGCAGTGTTTAAAGAATTTGATTGAAAAAAATGAATTGACAAATGTAAATGTACATTTCACTCTAAATTAGGTTTTCTAGCTATAGAAAGTGGTCTGGGTGTGGCAACTTTCTCTGCCAATGGATTTCTGTGTAAATTCAACCAAATTGTTTTACTCTTTCTGGTCTGTATTTTTCAATTGTAAAATGGAGATAATGCCCACCATACAGAAATGTCTTCTGGACTGTCGGTGGGAACGTAAATTAGTACAACCTCTACAGAAAACACTATGGAGATTTCTCAAAGAACTAAAGATAGAACTACCATTCCATCCAACAATCTCACTGCTCACTATCTACTCAAAGGGAAAGAAAGTATTATTTTTTAAAAAACCTCTATTCCTACATTTATCACAGTGCTATTCACAATAGTAACAATATGGAGGCAACCTAAGTGTCCATCAGTGGAGAACTGGATAAAGAAAAAGATGGTAGATGGACTACTACTCAGCCACAAAAAGAATGAAATCATGTGTTTTGTAGCAATATAGATGGAACTAGAGACCATTACTTTAAGTGAAACAACTCAGTCACAGAAAGACAAATACTGCATGTTCTCATTTTTAGTGGGAGCTAAGAAATGAATACACACGGACATAGAGAGTGGAATAATGCATTGAAGACTCAGAAAGGTGGAAGGGGGCAAGGGGTGAGAAACTACCTGAAGGGTACAGTGTATGTACACTGTTAGAGTGATGGTTACACTAAAAGCCTAGTTTTCACCATTACACAGTATATTCACGTAACAAAAGTGCACTTGTACCCCCTAAATCTATAAAACAAAAAGTGAATAAAAGAAATGTGCTGTTGGAATTAATGACAGATTTTTTTTTTAAAGTTACTGGCAGTATATTAGAATCTAAAAACTACAGCTGCTATGGACCATAATAACTAACATTACTATTGAGGTCAATAATAATAAAATATCTAAGTCCTTTTTGTTCATATCTTTTGGTTAAATGTATACTGCCTTTTATTTCTATTAACGCTATTACACAGCCTAAGTTTGTTTATTCCCAACTGTATGTCTGTAAAACGATATATGCTTTTTTCTGTTCCTGTGGAAGCCTTTACTATTAATAGTAAATCCTACTATTTATAAAGAGAAAGTAGAAGTTTCTGGAACATAGTAGCTGCTCTTTTTAAATTAAATTTATGAGTCAATGCTTTGATTCCGAGGGTTCTTGAGGTGCCAATAACATCTGAAGAATGTTCTTGACTGACTTAATCATTCAGTGATACAGATCATGAAGCAACAGTGTAACGCAAAGTCTCTTTACCGGCATTCACCAAGACTACCAATAG
This sequence comes from Theropithecus gelada, assembly GCF_003255815.1. Lineage (NCBI taxonomy): Eukaryota > Metazoa > Chordata > Mammalia > Primates > Cercopithecidae > Theropithecus > Theropithecus gelada. The sequence goes on along the minus strand of NC_037678.1, from coordinate 86,826,442 downwards.
GCGTTACTCTGAAAATCAACTGCAAGCTTACTGTGTATTTGTTACGATTAGAAAGGACTCAGAGTTCAGGAATAGTCTACTTAAAAATCAAATTAGAGAGGATTAAGAGTCATCCCTATATTTGTGCCACGCCAGCCATGTTCCATTGTACCTTTTAAGTGGGATAAAAGTGAGTTTACAGCTTGAGCCCCGGGAATTCCATGGGAGCAAACTAAACATGTGAGCATCATATATCTCATGTCTGGAGAGAAAAAGAAATGTTTGAGAACTGCTGCATTGTGCCATCAAGGTGTAGGGAAGGTAAGATTTTACCTCTACCTTCTTAGAGTTTTTCAGTTGTGGCTGATAATTAAATTGACACAAGACAGATTAACAGGAAAAAAACACATACAAATTTATTTAATTCAAGTTTTATGTGGCATTGGAGGCTTCATAAGAAAATGATGACTCAAAGATGCAGTTAAACACTTACATACTAAATTGGGCAAAGAGTAGTAGATTATGAAGATGTGACAAGGTTCAGGGGCTTGGGCTAGGGTACTTAATTGGGTGAAGTAAGAAGAAAGACAAGAGTTAGTTTAACAAGGTGTGTTTGGACAGATTTCCAGTGGCCTCAACTTCCCATCCTTGATGATAAGAATGACACTTTTCTGCTCATACAGGGAGGATATCTTTCACATGGAAATTTTTATCTCCTCCTTTTAAAAAGGACTGCAAGAGTGTTCTTTGGCACCTGCCCTTTTTTTAAGTGCCTTTGACTCAAAATAGTCAATGTGCCAGAGGGGCATATTTTGGGTTGTATATTCTGAACTCTTTCAAAGGGAAAGTCAGAAGATAGCAAAATGCTTTCAACAAGATGACCCACTTTAACTCACATCTTGGTGTCCTTCCAGTTTATAATGTGGGGCAGTTTACTGAACTACTCTGAGTGCTGTTTTTTTCTTTAGTAAATGGAAACTCTGAGGCCTGCCTCAAAGGGTGTGCAGGAGGAGTAAGAGAAATAAAGAACATGAGCATTGTGTCTGAGAAGTAGTAATACCTTGATTAGTGATGACTCCTGGCGTGGAAGCTGTGATGTTCACCAGGTTCTGTTGCTCCAGAACAGGGCTTCCCAACCTCAGCTCTATTGATATTTTGGACCAGATAATTCTTTGTTATTGGAGGCTATGTGCATTATGGGAAGTTTAGCAGCACCCCTGGATGCTACCAGCTAGATATCAGTAGCATCTCTCCAGTTGTGTTCATCAGAAATATTTCTAGACATTGTCAAATGCCCCCAGGGGAAAAAAATCATCTCTGGTTGAGAATCACTGACCTGGAATCTAGGACCTAGAACCCAGCAGACAGCCTTCAACTATCAACCTTTTCAAGGACTGCCTCAGCTATAAAAAGCCACCTCACCCAGAATCATGTCCCTGCCCAGGACAGTTCACACCAACAACTGATCAACGAAGTGGTACAAGGCCTGGCCACCTTGGCTCATCAGTACAACACTGAAGGGTCCTTCCAGTTTCAGAGTTCCTTACTCAGTCAGTAGGGTCCATCACTGGACCTACATCCAGCTCACCTTCTCCCTCAGTCCACTGCTGCTTCCTCTCTCTCTTTCCCAGGTATTGATTTAAGGGCACTCCTTAATAAACATCTAGCATCCTAAACTCTCTCTTAGAGTCTGTTTCCTGGGAACTGATCTGGGCTAACTCCCTTTTGCTTCCCTCTTAGATCCAGCTATGTGTATCTTTCTTCCATCAGATCTAGCAGAAGAAAAACATACTGCGCAGTTAGTGACAAGTTTCATTTGCCTTAGCTCTTAGTTCTATCTTGGAATCAATCATGCAACTTAGTAATTGAGTCTGAATGTATCAACTGCCTTGTCTGTTTTAACAAGGATAAATAGTTTCATCTGGAAATGACATCGTTGCCTTGAATGTGAAAGCAAATGGTAGTGTAATGGAGGATGACTTTGGTAATATTATTGCATTAATTCAAACAAAAAGGCAATGGTATAGCAGAGATGGAAATAGAGTATTATGGAAAAAAATTCATTTGATGTAAAATAACTTCGCACAGAATTCATCGAAACTAAGCCTACTCCATTAATCATTTTTTATTACTTAAGAGAGACAGACAGACAGAGACAGGGAGAGAGAGATTGAGAAAGAGCAAGTGAACAAGCAAACTAATGACTTTTGCACACATAATTTGTGTTCTTTGCCATAATAAACTTCTGACGGGGCCATCAGAAGTGAGTAGCATGTGATTTCTTTATTTCAAAGCTGCATTTAATATAACGACCTTCCATGTAAATACTATCCCATGGAGGAATGATAAATTGTACCAAAACCCATGCCAGGTGTGCACATAACTCAGCAATCACCTCTAGAATTTGGAGAATGACATTAGCAACCCCATTTGTGAGGCTCCAGATTCTCCTTCCAGCAAACTTCAGGAGCAATATGTCTCCATGCTAATCAGGCCTGAGCACCCAGCCATCAGAAATTCTAGGGAGACAAAAATAAAATCATCTGAGGCCGAGGCAGACAAATCGCTTTAGAGCAGGAGTTAGAGACCAGCCTGGGCAACATGGTCAAACCCTGCCTCTACTAAAAATATAAAAAATTAGCCAGGCATGGTGGCACATGCCTGTAGTCCAGGCTACTCAGGAGGCTGAGGTGGCAGAATCACCTGAGCCCAGGATGCTGAGGCTGCAGTGAGCCATGATTGCACCACTACACTCTAGCCTGGGCCACAGGAGTGAGACCCTGTCTTAAAAGAAAAATGACTTAGAGTGGAGAATTCTTTCTCATGTGAAATTATAGATTGGGTCACCAAGTGGGAAATACTTTTATAGCCCAACATGTTGGCATCAAGCAGAGTTGAAGAAAACATTGAAATCCTTAAAGCTGTAGACTCTGTCCCATTCCCTTGAAAGTCTGTCTTCATTTCCTCCCTTTCTGTCTAAGTAATTTAAGGGTAAGGAAGGAAACGCTCCTCAGCCTTCTCTCTCTTGACCCTAACAGTGTCTCCAAACATACACAACAAACCCTAAGCCATCATCCCTACCACTTGCTTTTCTCTGAGCCTTGATTCTCAATTTAAGCATTCCTGCAAATGGGAATTTCTTTCTCTCTTACTTATCCATTGTCATCCGATCCACTCTTACACAGCAGTCTTGCAGTCTGGGTAGAAAGGACTCCACCTTCAGCTCCAAGGGAAGGGGCCGACGGACCTAAATAAGCAGCACACCTTCCTCTCCATAGCCACAAGAATAGAAAGAGTTTATTGACCACCATTGACCTGTTGGTGTAAATTAACTGTAAAGTGCTCTTAACCTCTGGAATTTTTCAATTGCTTAGCCAACACATTCCTTACTGTTTAGTCAGTTTTAGTTAGATTTCCCATTATTTGCAAGCAAAATCATGCTACCAGATATACCTTCCATTTAAGTGTTTTTAATTATATATCACATTTCACTGACTCAGGCAAGCTGTCAATTGTAAGAAACACCATTATTTTGTGTTACTTTGTGGACCACTAAGAAGAGAAAGCGCCATCAGTTAAAACATAACGCATGCTTTCTTACCATTTAGGATTTTCATTGCATACTTATTGCAGTTCCTATTGTTGATTTATGTAGATAATTTTTAAGTACATCTTCCTCTAGAGCATGGATAAAAAGGAAATAAATTGGTTGTTTCCTAAAACTTCCTCACATTCAGGATCCGGTACTTATGAATCACTTTTCAACTCAGAGTCATAGATAGGAGTTTTCCACAGTTTTATCCTCATAGCCTCAAGAATGATGGTGTTGCTCCAGTCCTTAATGAGTGAGCCACTGTTGGCTCTGCACTTTTCTTCCAAACCACTAACACCTTCTCTGAAAGTTTTGTGGGTAGCTCTTTATTTTTTCATGCCAGAGCTGTCAACAAAGGGTTTCAGACAACAGCCAGGACACATACCTCCTTCTCAGGTACCCCTAATTGATTGGTTAGCTGAAAGTCAAGGGGTTGCAGTTGTCCAGCCAATCCTCCAGAAATGACAACCAAATGTGCATGTGTACAGGAAGAGAAACTTCATCACAACTATGTGTGATTGTAAAACACCCCAAGTATAAGAGTTATCCTAGTTTCAAATAAATTAGAATATGAGGACATGTGCATCTTAGAAACAATGAAATTCAGAATATCATTCTTTTCCTTCTTTTTCTTTTCTCAGAGACAGGGTCTCATGCTGTTGCCCAGGCTGGAGTACAGTGGTGCAATCCTAGCATACTGCAGCCTCAAAGTCTAGCGCTCAAGCCATCCTCCCTCCTCAGCCTCCTAAGTAGCCGGGACTACAGGCATTCACCACCATATCTGGTTAATTTGTTTTTATTTTTTGTAGAGATGAGGTCTCACTATGTTTCCAAGGCTAGAGTCAAACTCCTGGGTTCAACTGATCCTCCTGCCTTGGCCTCCCAAAGTGCCAGGATTCCAGGCATGAGCCGCTGTGCTTGGCCCTACTCTTTTCTTTACATGTTGGTTATCAGCATAGTGGGTTGTGCCATCATGCCCTTAATTGGGATGCGGTATACTTCAGTACTTTCAAACCATGGTATGCCTAACTCTAGGAGTATGAAAGATATTTTGAGGTGGTAAACAAATAGCCATTACCCATTTAAACGTGATATTTATATTTTTCCCAAGTCTTCGTCCCTCCTTCTATACATACCCTTTCCCATATAATTTTGCACTTCCTCTGCAATAGGCTGAATGTTTGTGTCCCCTACAAGATTCATGCGATGAAGCTCTGGTCCCACTGTGATGGTGCTTGGAGGTGGGGCCTTTGGGAGGTGATTAGGTCATGAGGGTCGAGACCTCATGAGTGGGATTAGTGCCACTAGAGGACATTAGAGGCCAGAGAGCTACCTAGCTCTTCTTTCCACCATGTCAGAATATAAGGATAAGTTGGCTGTCTGCAACTTGAGCCCTGAAAGAGGGCCCTCACCATAACCTGACTATGCTGGCATCCTGATCTTAGATTCCCAGCCTCCAGAACTGTAAGAAATAACTGTTTGTTGTTCAATCACAGTCTATAGTAATTTGTTACGCATCCTGAACCAAGTAAGACACTCCACGAGGGGAGTTGTATGAATGCAATGTTGTGTCCATCCCCTAAATCCATACACTGAAACCTAATTCACAATATCATGGCATTAGGAGGTGGAGCCTTGGGAGGTAATTAGGGGATGAGTGAATGGGATCAGTGCCCTTAGAAGAAGAAACATGAGGGCGAGGATCTCTTTCTCCACCATCTGAGGCCACAGAAAGAGGACAGCAGTCTACACACCAAGAAAAGAGCTATTGGCAGACACCAAACCTGCTAGCACCTTGATCTTAGACTTCCCAGCCTCCAGAACTGTGAGAAATATAAGTTGTTGAAGCCACTCAGACTATGGTATTTGTTATAGCAGCCTGAGCTGACTAAGACAGAGGGGATACATTTTTCTTCATCCCACTGATGATAGACTTGAGCATGTGACTTGATTCGGCCAATGGGATAATAATGGACATGACATTTAGGTTAAAATTTTTACATTCCTGTCTTTGGAGGAGAACACTGAGAAGACTATACCATGAGAACATGCCTCATGTAGCTACTGGTCCAGGGAGGCTGAGAGACAAGTGGAGTAGATGTAGTAAACCCAGCCTTTGATCAGCTGTGCGCCAGCCAACCCATAGCCATGTAAGCAAGAAATGCTTACTATTGCACATTACTGAGTTTTTGAGTGGCTGGTTATATAGCATTACTGTAGCAATGACAATGATATAAATGTGCTAAAACTATAAGTTATTATAATCTATTATAATAAGTGATACTTGTTTTCCACCTATGATAATGATACAAAGTTTCCTTTGAAAATAAAATTGCTTAAAGAGTCAATTAGAATATTAGGTAAACCAGAAGATGGAATGTAAATGACCAAAGTTTGGAAAATACTGATGCAGGAATTAAAGATTTGACATGGAAAGCACGAGCACATGGAGTTGGCGGCTAGCCTAGATAGCATAGTAAGACCCCCATCTCTGCAAAAACTTTAAAAAATTAACCAGGCTTAGTGGTGCATCCCTATAGTCCCAGATACTTGAAAGGCTGAGGTGGGAAACGTTTAATAGTTTCAGTTTGAGGCTGAAGTGAGCTGTGATAGTGCCACTGCATTTCAGCCTAAGCAATAGAGTGCCATCCCATCTCTTAAAAAAATACAAGGGTGCAGTGGCTCATTCCTGTAATCCCAGCACTTTGGGAGGCTGAGGCAGGTGGATTGCTTTAACCCAGAAGTTAGAGACCAGCCTGGCCAGCATAATGAGACCTTGTTTCTACAAAACATACACAAATTAACCAGGTGTGTTGGCATGCACCTGTAGTCCCAGCTATTCTGGAGACTGAGGTGAGAGGATCACCTGAGCCCAGGAAGATTGAGGCTGCAGTGAGCCATAATCCTGCCACTGCACTCCAACGTGGGTGACAGAGTGAGACCCTGTCTCAAAACCAAACCAAAACAAAAAGAATGTGGGTTGCCAGGTTGCATGTTACAGCATGGAAAAGCATGGGAAAAGTGGGGCCAAGCATGACAAGGAAAGCACTCACAGCTGGGAGCTGTGTTTTATCCCCTCTGGGAGCCAATGTTATATCCCCTCAGCACCTCTGTATCCCCATCTGTAAAAGGAGCAGAGCTGGCTACATGGCTTATTTGGCTATTAAATTCTGGGATGCTATGAAACAGCCTCTTATCCTTCTCTATAGCTCAAGATAAAGGTGATAGAGAGACAGGCAATTTTATAGTATCCTGAATGCCTCACAGTGTTTGGACATGGGAGGCAGCAGCATTGCAGCAATAATAGTTGTCATTTCTTGAATTACTGAAATGTGCTGAGCACTGGGCTCAGAGCTCTATGTGCATTATCTGATTCATTCCCATGAACAAGCCTGTGATCAAAACCAGATTGCCCGCTTTTTATAAACATGGAGAGGAGAGAAGCTAAGAAAGAAAACTCGTCCAAGGTCACAGAAAGGAATACTACAGGATTTCTTTATCTCGTAGAAAGAATAATTGATTCTATTTTTTAATTATACAAATACTACACGAATACAAGGCTCAAAACAAGACATTCTCTTACAGCCACATGCTTCCTCTCCTCTAATTCACTGAGAACACCCTCCTTGAGGCCTTCACTGCCAAGAGTAGAGTGAGAATCCTTCTGCTGCATTCATTTACATTTTTTAAGACTAAATAGTGTCATGTCCTCTTCCTCATCTCAACCCTGTAATCACCTCCCATCGTACTTTAATAAAATTCAAAGTCACAACCATGACCTCCAATCCTTGCTTTCTTAGCCCTTCCCTTCCACTTTTCCCCTGCTCTTGAGTTCCAGCCACATTGGTCTCCTTTTGTTCTTCAAATGCACAAAGCATGATTCTGCTCTGGGGCCACTGGCCTTGCTGTCACCTCTGTCTTGCACACTCCATTTCCCAAATACTCCCTGGTTTTCTCTCTTGTTCCTTTTAGGTCTTTGATCAAATGTCACCTCCTCAAAGAGGTCTTCCTAGCCTCCAGCTAAATTACTCTCTATTGCTTAGCCTGCTTTGTATCTCTTTACAACTGCCATCACCACCTGACACACAGTTGTTTGCTTGTTCACTGTCTTCCCAACTTCAATTCCTTCCTTCCTGAGATGCAAACTCCCAGGAAGACCTTTGCTTTGTTTGTTGCTGTATCACCAGCACCTAGAACGGTGTCTGGAACTCAGTAAATATCTGTTGAGTGGATAAATGAATAAATGATTAAGCTATAAGATCTATACAAGCATAGCCATATTTTTCTTCTACATAAATTGGAGCTTACATTGGTTTTTATGTTCTGGAACTCGCCTTTTTTCATGTAGAAGGTTTTAGGAGATCATTCAATGTCAGTGTATATTGATCTATCTCATATGTTTCTAATAGCACATTCTAGTCTATGGCATGATTATACTATGTTTATTTAACTACTGCCACATTGATGAATATGTAGGCTGTGTGTAAATTTTGCTGTAACATGCAACCTGGCAACCCACATTCTTTTTGTTTTGGTTTGGTTTTGAGACAGGGTCTCACTCTGTCATCCACGTTGGGGTGCAGTGGTAGGATTATGGCTCACTGCAGCCTCAATCTCCCTGGGCTCAGGTGATCCTCTCACCTCAGCCTCTGGAATAGTTGGGACTACAGGTGCATGCCAACACACCTGGTTAATTTGTGTATGTTTTGTAGAAACAAGGTCTCACTATGCTGGCCAGGCTGGTCTCTAACTTCTGGGTTAAAGCAATCCACCTGCCTCAGCCTCCCAAAGTGCTGGGATTACAGGCATGAGCCACCGCACCCTTGTGATTTTTTAAGAGATGGGATGGCACTCTATTGCTTAGGCTGAAATGCAGTGGCACTATCACAGCTCACTTCAGCCTCAAACTGAAACTATTAAACGTTTCCCACCTCAGCCTTTCAAGTATCTGGGACTATAGGGATGCACCACTAAGCCTGGTTAATTTTTTAAAGTTTTTGCAGAGATGAGGGTCTCATTATCTATCTAGGCTAGCTTCCAACTCCTAGCCTCAAGTAATCCTCCTGCCTTGGCCTGCCAAAGTGCTAGGATTCCAGGCATGAACCACCATATCTAGCCTTAATACCAACATTCTAGATGTTTCTACCTAATGTATTCTGGTAGGATCTATTCCCAGAAATAAAATTAACCCACTTAACCATTAGGTTAAAGAAAAAGCACATTTAAAATTTAAAAAATACTACCAAATTGCTCCTCTTAAAGTTTTCTTTCAATATAAAATCTTTTTAATTGTGGAGAATAGTCAATAATTCAGTGTGGTAAAAGGATGCCATCTCCTTCAAAAACTGCATTCAAAAGTGCAAACACTATTACAGTGCCCATCTCACCCACAAGGCTAACTGACCCAAAGGCCAAGGTTATTTGTAGGAGACTGTGAATGAGATCACATAGAAACGGCCAGTGAAGTGTTTGGAGTGCACTGTGTGAGCTCACCGAGGCACTATAATTATAAGTAATAACTTGGTTTCTTTTCGTTTTCTTCATTATACCTTTGAAAGAGCTGTCATAAAGTCATTTATTGCCAGCTGCTTTCATGTTTATAACCATTCGACTCCATGCAGTATAAAACAAACTATTACATGGCCTTGAATAGTAGCAGCCCTCTTTCAAACTTTTTATTTTCTGAGAAGACAGCTGGATTAGTTTCACCATGAACTTATTAGGATGCAAAATGTTGGCACTAGCAAATGGAAGAACTTGATTTTTGCCTGAGCTTGCTTGTGTGACTTGTAGGAATGTTTTACTGTAAATTATACATATGTGAAAAGGAGAACAGGTCTCCATAAACCTGCTGAACCCAAGAGAATGTGCATTCTGTTCTAAAACGTTTACATCTATAAACTCCCTTTATACAGAAGCAAAGGGAAGAAACAAAGATTAAAAACAAAATAAAACAAAATCCCTGCTCATATTAACAGCAAATCAGTTGTGCAATATGAAAGCTTCTACCGGAACAAAATGTTCCCCAAATGGTGACCCTTCAATGACCTTAATCACCTCTAATTTTGTAAGTATCCCCTCTCCATCTTCCTTGTAATTAAGGAACACGTATCAGGCACATTCTGCATACCTGGCACGAAGAGGCGGGAAGTGCAGGGGGATGCCCTTAGGTGACTTTGCTGGTGCAGAGCCCGAGGAAAATTGACATAAGAGGCAATCTTTTCAAATCCCCTGAGAAGTAAATTACCCACTCAAGACTGGAAAGCCCACAGATCATGGCTATTGCCAGGCCTAACTGACCCTGATAGGGGGGCCTCCTGGACTGAAGAAGGGGTTTAAATGACAAGGAGAAGCCTCTTGCGCACAGGAATTGGGGACACGAGCACAGGGCTGATTGCAGGAGCTCTGGAGGACAGATGCACCTGGGAGCATTCCTCGGCATAGCTCTAAGGGACACAGTTGGTGCCTCATCCTTCTCCAAGCTCATGCACCCCTGTCCATGATCTGCCCCCCTCACAGTGACTGCCAGAGGACTGCCCCCTGGAAACTGGAGCTGACTTTTATAGTGCACACAGAGCTTGGGAATCAAATGCTCCCCAGGGGCAGCCCTTTACCAATGACTGATGGGCAAGGAATGGGAGGGTGCAAATTCCTTGCCCTTGCCTTGGTGGGGACAATGTTGAAGGGTGACCTTCACCGTCTGCAGAGCAACCCCGTGGCCTTGGGCAATCACCTGGGATTTGTCCCAATACCCACTCTTCCTTTCACTCTTGCTTCTTCACATCTCACCTGTTGTGTTTCCTGGGACCACTTCATCATAAATCTCTTTCCCCCAAATCCTTATCTCAGAGTCTGCTTCTGAGGAAACCAACCTAAGACATTTGATATTGTTATTTCCCTCGGTGTGGCTGGCAGTAGAGCTTTTAAAGTGAAATAAACCTATAGGGTTATTTTGGCAGAACCTCAGAGGAAACAGAGCACTTGGTCGTAACCAGATAGTTTTAGTAAGAAGGAGAAGGAAAAGCAGGTAAATCTTTATAAACTCACAAGAAGGAAGAAAGGCTCCCCTGAGACCTGGCTTAAAACCCAGGAGGGGCTGCCAAGGACAAACAGCAGGGAAAAGATTCAGCGAGCGGCCCCTTAAGAAGGCAGTGTTCCTTGGGACTCTGTCTCTCATGTGTCCAGTGCCTCTGAAGGGTTTTTAAACAAATCCAAGTGGAGGTTATTATGGATTCTTGGTTTTGAGTCAATCCCTGGTTTTCTTAATAAGTTGTACCTTCTAATATCTCTTAATTAGAAAGTTGAAGGTCTGACTTCCAGGAGAAGCATTTAAGAAAATGCATTCACAACAACCAACCAATCACAAAGCAACAAACACAGACGGTCTCAGAGAGAAGTAGTTCCCAACCCTTAACAGGCTCAGGTGGTGAGGTTCTAAAGAACCTAGGGGCCAGGTGCTATGGATAGAGCAATCAGCCATTTCTCACCTAACTTGGCCTCAAATCTTCCTCCAGGACTCACTGACAGGCTGCTAATAAACTGAACAGTTGTTAGAGGGGAGAGAGAATACACATTCAACAATATTTACTGGAAGATCATAGAAATGGACAGAATACCCAGGAGCTCCAGCAATCAGGCTCTTCCCCTCTTAAAGCTTAACAAGTAGGAAGAAAGATACCACCTTGTCAATTCTACAGCTTCCAGGATGATTTCACACGGGCTTCACTGTCTCTCATAATAACTAAGTAAGACTGACAGAAGGCATTATTATTATTCTTATCCCCAGACTGGGTGAGTAACCTCCCCAGAGTCATACAGTGGTTAAGGAGAAAAGCTCAGACAGAAGCCCCGATCCTGTGACTCAGAATTCTAAGCACTTTCCACTGCAGAACAGAGTCAGTGAGGTCAAGGGAAGAAGGGAAAGAGAATCCATCTTGAGCATCCTCGGTCCTTGAGAAAGAACTGGTTAGAGACGAGAATTCTTTTTCAGCATCCACACTGTGAAAACCCTTCTACGAGCCACCTACCAGATCTTAACGGCCTTAAACATGTCCTCGAACTGAAGATTTAGTGTGACTTTCTCCCAAAAAAGAGAAGAAAACTATCCTCCGCGTTATACTGTTTCTCAAACTTTAGCTGCATCAGAATCACCTGGAGGGCCCAACGACCAGTCTCCCATCCAGTAGGTCTGCAGTAGAGCCCAAGAATTTGCATTTTAACAACCTCCCAGTTGATATTGCTGTTGCTGGCTCCCAGGACCACACTTTTCTTTTCTTTTTTTCTTTTTCTTTTCTTCAGACAGGGTTTCACTCTGTCACCCGGGCTAGAGGACAAGGGTGCGATCATGCACCACTGCAACTTTCACTGCTGGGGCTCAGGTGATTCTCCCACCTCAGCCTCTGCAGTAGTTGGGAACTATAGGCACAAGCCGGCTCACCCACCTAATATTTATTATTATTATTCATAGGGATGAGGTCTTGCTGTGTCGTCCAGGTTGGTCTCAAACTCCTGAGCTCAAGCAATCCTACTGCCTCGGCCTTCCAAAGTGCTGGGATTACAGGCGTGAGCTCCCCATATTTGGCCCAGGACCATGCTTTGTGAACCATTACTCTATCAATTTCTAATCAAAGCTTTTTTCCCCTTTATTTTTTTGTCCAGCTGCACCAGATAATTGTAGCCCAGACTGCATCCCTCTCATATCCAGCACAATCTCTCTTCCCTGGGATGAGCTAAGGTTCTTTTCTGTGTTTACTAATCTGTCGCAGAACCACATAATTGGAGAAGGAGCAGATTGCTAGTTTACCAACACATATGCAGATTTTATGCCTGCAGATTTTTGACACCTCCGTTTTATCCCTTAAAATGTCATCATGTTCTCTCTACAAATTGGGCAATTCCATTTCATCCCCTGCATGATTTCATGGTGTGAACTTGAAAACATTACATAAATGAAGAGATGGGTTCCCACATGAATATGGCCACTTTTTTTTTTTTTTTTTTTTTTGAGATGGAGTCTCGCTCTGTTGCCCAGGCTGGAGTGCAGTGGCGCGCGATCTCAGCTCACTGCAACCTCCGCCTCCTGGGTGCACATCATTCTCCTGCCTCAGTCTCACGAGTAGCTGGGACTACAGGTGCCCGTCACCATGTCTGGCTAATTTTTTTTGTATTTTTAGTAGAGATGGGGTTTCACCGTGTTAGCCAGGATGGTCTCGACCTCCTGACCTCGTGATCTGTCCGCCTCGGCCTCCCAAAGTGCTGGGATTACAGGCGTGAGCCACCTGGCCCAGCCAATCCAGCCCCTTTTTAAACTAATTACACGTGCAAACACCTGACTCTATATCGTATTTATGAAAGTCAGGTGAGACCCTCTTGGCAGCTGCTGGGGGCCTAAACTCTAGAATGGTTTATGAAGAATGAGGGCTTTAAACAAATGAACTGTGATTATGCAGCTTGATTCAATATGTAAAGGTAATAAATTCTTCTTTCCTTAGTCACAAAGGAAGACATTAGTCAAGGCTAATGCACACTTTATATTTAACAAGGGAATTAATTAGGGAATAATAACCAAGAAAGGGGTGTCTAAAGGACACACCCTGTAGAAATGACTAAAATAAAAGAATGCAAGAAAAGAAAAAGAGAAAGAAATTGATTGTAGTCATATTTCCCAAGTTAAAAATTGCTACTCATGGCCTGAAAATGGCTGTGCTTTGTGGGCCATCAATCACTGTGAAGAGTTTTATCAACTGGAGTCTATTATGGAAATGAGCAAAAAGAACAAGATGGGGAGCAGCCAGTCTGCAAGGAGATATGACAGCTCAGGCCCCAGGAGGTAAGTTATTTCTCCACACTTCTCAGTGTTCACTGCATTAATCCAACCAGCAACCACAATGAGGGGAGCAAGCAGCTGGCCATTCACTAAATGCTCTGCGGGCCAGTGTTGGCTCCCACACTGGGAGATGAGCAAACCATAAAGATGAACAGAATCGGTTTTGCAAAATGTGACAAACCTAAAATTCACTACGGCAAAGTAGAGAGTGAATTTCTTTCTACTCCTAGGGATTTAACTCAGTCCGTACACTAGATTGTTATTCTTATTAGAAAGGTTATAAGGTCACTTATTGCATGGATAAATTGATGATGGATGGAAGAAAAGATGGATGGAGGAATGGATGGCTGAACGGACGGAGCAAGTCTTGACTTGAATAATTTTAGCAGCTACTAGTTCTGCTAGACTTTGACTTCATCAGAAGTTTAATTTCACAAAGTGAATAATTTAATTTTTCATCACAATCTTATGATTGCATCTTGATTAAGGACAAACAAAATAAACATTATCCATATCAGATTGTAACTATATCTCAGATAAAACTTACTGCAGCCAAGTGTTATATTCCTTTAAAGTATGTGGAAGGATTGCTGCCCATCACTTTTCCTCTGCCTCCACTGTTTTTAAATTTTTGGGATTCTCTAAAAGTGGGACACATCCTTCAACATGCAAAATGACAGTTTCATTAGAAGCAAACATCGCTTAATGTAATTGAGGAACCTATTTGAGGACAAGTAAGAAGCCAGTGATTAGACAAGACTGGAGATTTATTTCCCACGAGATGCAAAGAACTGCCCAAAGTTTCCCCACCCGACAAAATGTGTTCCTCTTGGAACTAACGTATCTTCATGGGATCTCTAGCTCACACTCAGCTGTAAAACCTATAAATTATTCCTTTGGCCACCCCAGATGACTTTAAACTTTGTTTCAGTGTTTTTCTAGAAGAACAAATATCTAACTCAGAATTGCAACTGCCCCTGTAGTTATTTGTTCTAACTCCCGTATGTGCCATGTATGGCTCCCCTCTCCACCATTTTTGAAGGGGCTCACCCAAGCATCATCTAAACTTCTCCAGGGATAGGGAGTTCCCTGGTTCACAAAGAGCCATGGACCAGTACTTGTCAAAAGTCAATGTGTATCCAATCATATGGTCATATTGCTAAAATGCAAATTCTGATTCCGTTTCTCTGGGGCAGGCTGAAATTATGTTTCTAACAGGGTCCCAGGTGATGCTAATGTTACTGATCTGTGGACATATATAGAAGCAAGTAAACAGAAAATAATTCTACTTCAGGATCTACTTTCATGATATCATTGCACTAATTCCAACCTGGGGAAGGCAGGGAGTAGGGGATTATTATTTTCACGTACATGGATACCTGAAGTGGCAGATCTTGAAAAGCTACACAGAGGTTAAAGATAACCAGGAGGAGACTGGATGATGAAGCCTGTGCTCTACAATTGTATGTTCTAACAATACTGCCCTTTTTAAACACCTAACTCCTCTTATCCTGATAAGTACACGTGTCCTTCTGTTCACATCATCACAGACTCAATTGTTTCCTAGTGGCACATTGTTCACATCATCACAGACTCAGTTGTTAATTTTTTTTTTTTTTTTTTTGAGACGAAGTCTTGCTCTGTCATCCAGACTGGAGTGCAGTGGCATGATCTCGGCTCACTGCAAGCTCCACCTCCCAGGTTCACGCCATTCTCCTGCCTCAGCCTCCCGAGTAGCTGGGACTACAGGCACCCGCCACCACGCCCGGCTAATTTTTTTTGTATTTTTAGTAGAGACAGGATTTCACTGTGTTAGCCAGGATGGTCTCAATCTCCTGACCTCGTGATCCGCCCACCTCGGCCTCCCAAAATGCTGGGATTACAGGCTTGAGCCACTGCGCCCGGCCCTAGTGGGGCATTTTTATCTGTTTCTACCTGTCCATGGCACTTCTACAGCTTAGATCCACAGTCAATATATTCCAAAAATTGGGGCCAGAATAATTATCGAACATAAATGTGCAGACAAGCCACAAGAGGATCTTGTTAAAATGAAAATTCTAATTCAGTGAGTCTGGGTTGGGGTCTGAGATTCTGTATTATTAACATGCTCCCAGATGATACCAATACTGACAGTCTTAGGATTACACTCTGAGTAGCAAGAGTTTTAGACTACTGATTCTTCAAACTAAGAACTTTTGCAATTCTGATCCCTCTACTGATGTTGACCCTTGTATCAGTAAAGTGTCCTATGCTGCAAATTACAGGAAACTTAACTCCAAGTGGCAGTCAAAGTGAAAGAAATGCATAGTCTTTTATACCTAAAAAAATCCAATGATATATATGACCTCAGGTTAGGCTTGACTCAGCTGCTCAGTGGTGCCTTCAATTCTCTATTAAATGACCATTTGACTTCAGTTACTTGGATGATATAAACCACATGTATGTTAACATATACACATATATAATAGCATGGGCATGCTACCTGGTGAGGAGGTCAATTGGTGAGGTGCTTTTCTTTGTGAGCTAAGACAAAAGCTGAGGTATCATTTCTTGTCAGAATTGCAAGTGGCTCTTCTTAGGTTGAGAGCCATATAGAGTGATTTCTGAGAACTACCTCTAAAGATTATGATTCAGTGATCTGAGAGGCTTCAAAGAATTTAGTCATTATTAGAAGGCATAGATTATTATGAACTTTAAAAAATCCCACAAACATATGAATCTTGTCTCCTTTCTTCAGGTTGAACCATAAATCACCAGATAACTTACACGTTTTTTAAAATCCCACTAAAGATTCTTGGAACTCTCAGTAAACATTAAATAACGCTACCCAATCACATATAACTTTCCTCCCTTGTGTAGTTTTTAACTGAGGGGAACTCTTCCTTCCTTCATCCTCCTCTACTATCTCTATCTCCAGTCCTTCCTTGTTATGATTTGGTAAGATGAAGTCATCCTTAATGAGACACATTGAACCATTTTCATAAGATTAGAGCTACTAATCAATAACTTCGGAAGTTACTAAGGGGGAATAAAATACCGGAGTTAATGTTTCCTTTATGTATGGTGTATTTCCTTTAGTCTGGTCGCTCCAGTCTTCCATTCAGAATTCTGAAGTCCCTGCAATTTCAACCTTGATTCTCATTTACTTTTGATGTGAAGCAAAACTTGCCCCATCAAAAAAAAGTTTTATATTTTTATAAAGAAATGCCATGACATTTTGCATTTTGCAGTGAATGCACAAGCTTGCAAGATTATGTTGATGTGATGGTGGCTCTGCTATCACATCCAGGAATTGAAAGGGCAGAAGAAAAATGCAAATATTTTTGCTAAATTAAAGCAAAGAAAGATACTTTTTTAATACTAATGGGTCTTTATTCTATTTTTCTTCTCTTGAATGATAATATGCAGTATTTTCTAGTTACTTATAGGAAGACATATTTTTAGAAAATTATTAGCAATGCAGATATGACCATCTTTGGGTACATTTTATTAGAGAGATTTTTAAGTATGTAATGACTCCCTATGATATTTTATGAGCTTTCATAAATGGGTCATTTGTCCAGATAAGAAATTTAGTTATAGAATGAACATAGAGATATATTTAGATCTTAATTACACAGGCCAGACCCACTGGCAAAGTCATTAGACATAGTAATTCCTGAGCTTCCCAGAAGAATGAACTGATCATGAGAGAGCTCACTGGGGCTATTTTTCTGGCTTTAAGCGGCCTGAAATTTTTCCCTACAGTCTCAATAATTTAAATGGTGCCATATTCTCTGCTACAGTTCCAGAGAGCTGTCAGTTTCCAGGTAGAAAACAAAGTCTGGACCTACGGAGTCTCCAACTTTGGAAAATGGATGGTTTATGTGGATAAATTAATCAAAATGGAAATCACTTTAGACAAGGGTTTTCTTTAGCCTGCAGTGTGCTGATGCTTCGTTTAGTTAACGTCTATGCTTTACTGTTTTAGTTACAAGTATTTATAATTGCTTGACAAGAGATGGCATAGTCAAAAGGCAACACATAAGGGTATTCAATATCTCTATTAAATGAGCTGGAAATTCTTCCCTTCTTGATCTTTTTTCTCCCTTATTTTAGCTTTTCTTTTTTTTTAATAGTGCACATGCAAAATTACATCCCACTGAACTTGCTTACCCTCTGCTCCACAGATCCTCACGTGTCTCATCAACAGAAATAAAATTACAAGGTGTGATAAGGCTCCAACTGCCAGCAACAACTAATATTGTTTACAGCTCTTTTTCCAACAGCACTTGCACCTTTTGGAGAACTAGAGAGAAACTAATTTTGATCAATTTAGCAACTGAACTTTTCAGACATTCTTTGTCACCCACTAGATAGCAAGAATTCTAAACAATGGAGAAGGCAGGGAGGAGAGTAGTGGGTGGTGCTGACAACCTCCAGGCAGCTACAGGTGTGTCAAGAGGTGCAAGACACCCACAGCAAGAGCTAGATCAGAGGCACTTCCATCCAACACTCATTCCCGTGATTCCAAGCAGCCCCAAGGATTAAACCATCTGTGCCCGACCTCCTGCAGGCCTTTGGGCACCGATGGATTAATCCTGGGCTTCAGCTTCCTTGAGTAGCAGAGGGGGATTATGGGTTGGAAAATGAAGAATGAGCTTGCAAGAAAACACTGATGTTTCCCAGTAGGTCATATTTTTTTCCCCAGCTCCACGCAGACTCTAAAACTCAGTTGTAGCCAAAGCATAAAATTATCACAATATATAGGTATAGCATTATGTACTAGCTAAATAATGTGGGGATAATTCCAATACCAATCTTATTAGGCTAAACATTATATGTAAGGGATTCTATAAGACTTGTTCAAATCCATGCAATCATAGTTTTATCTATAGGATAAAGTATAGCTTTCAAGGACAGATGAGAAAATTCAATAAAATCTCTCTTGCAGGATGCAGCCTTTCAAAATTTACCTGAAAAGAGGAATTTGATGAGGGGATAACAAACAGGACTTCCAACATCTAATTTTTTTTTTTTCCATTGGCAGACAGAATCTGTTCTGGCAAATTCCTAAAGCAAGCCATTTCAGTAAAAGCAGAAATACTGTATGTGAAGAATAATAAAGTTCTCTTTACCAAAACTTCAGATTAACAATAGGAAATTTCAAATTATTGCAAATTATTCAAATTATTTTGACAGGAAAGGTAAATCATGATTTCTAAAGAATTTCTGTCTTGGTAGCTTAAAAATCTCTCTCTTTCTCTCTCTCTCTCTGTGTGTGTGTGTGTGTGTGTGTGTGTGTCTGTCTGTCTGTCTCCGTGTGTAAATTATATCCTGGTGGCAATTAGTTAACATGTAATACTCTAATCAGGTACTCACCTTCCAAAGATGACTACATCATCCACTATTATTATTGAATAGCATAAGGTTAGCTAATAAGCAAATGAGATATTAGAAATATGTCTCAATTGGTGAAATGATTGGTGTTTAAGATATGTGGTTGCCTAAAAAGATTGTATGGCACCACTGCTCTTGCACGACAGATAAATCAGAATCTAGAGTCTCTGGCAATAAGATCTTGGGAGCCAACTTGAGGTCCAGAGCTCTGTCTGGTCTCATGATCATATGTTGAATGGGTGACTCCATGGCCTGGTTTGCCTAGAGGTTTGGCAACTCAGAATGAACTTTTCCTGCAAGGTGTTTGTTTTCCTGCAAGCATGCTTGCAGATGGAGGAGCATCACTAAGTTTATAGGATAAGACTGGATGACTATTGTGTGGCTACTTGCTCATTGATGCTTTGTGTGTGTGTGTGACAGAATTCAGTCTGAGAATCGCTTGTATTGTAACATAGAGTTTAATATGACAGTGGTGTATCAGTAGAATATTTTCACCTCTATGTATTGTCACCACTACCAGAGGGTAACAATATTTGCCCAATGGACTTGATGACTGTTGATGGAGCTGAAAGTTGTGAGCAGAAACAAAGTAACAAAGGAGGAATAGGTTGCTGAAGAGACTGACTCAAGAGCAGTCATGAGAGATGATATTCATCAAATATACCGAAGGAAGGTAACCCATTAACAACAAAAGACATGATTGGCTTTTTAAATCTAATTACAAAATATACTATCTGCTCAAAAATGAATGCTACGCTATGGTGTATTTCTCTTTGTCAAGATCCATTAGATAGCAGTAAGTACTAGAAAGCTAACTATATAACAGTTCTGGGGTTTGGAGAGTGGTGAAGTAAGGCTCTTATTCAGCTGAAATTGTTTCTCCTATTACATTTACCCATGTCAGTTTGGTAAGAATCATCTATTGCTGTAAAGTGTCTTTATTATTCCCCAATCATGTGTACCTATGCATTCTCAAAAAATCTTGCAGAGAAACTAGAAGGAAAAAGGAATTTTTTTCTTTAAAGAAAAAGAAACAAAAGGAAACAAGAGGAATAAATCCAGGCCAAGACAGAAAACAGGTAGGCCCAGTGTTGGCAGCCAGTTTAATATCCCAGGTTTCAAGGTTGCACTTGGATTTGTTTACTTAGTTCAACCAGCCAGTTATTATTCTAGCTTAACACATGCTGTTCATGTTTCACCCATGGCCCCTCAAAGCTCACTATTCCTATGTACATCAGTGCCTTCTCATTGCAAGCCAGTATGACTCTCTGGCTATGTATGGGTGATGGAAGAAAGGTGATGGATATCAAGAGAGACAATTCTAGATGTGCTCATGCAGTCCATCAGAAGAATCCCAAGGGGATGGAGTCCTCCTCTAGGAACTTGTTTAATAATGCACCAGTACCGGATCCTGCCATTCTCATGATCACTTCCTCATTTCCCTATCAGTGCCTCCTAGCATCCTCCAAAATCAACTCCATGCATTCATTTGGTCTCACTGTGTGCTTCTGGGGAAACCTCACCTCAGATGAGGTAACTATACTCCTATCAGTGCCATATGAAGCAAAAGTTCAAACCATCTTTATCCTCTCACAGATGCAAACAAATAATCTTTTCTCTTATTGCGTCTTTCTGCATTCCATTGCTACACTCTGATTCTCCTGCTTCAAAGAATTATACACTGCAGCATTGTGATGCTTAGAACTTCATATAATCACTATTCAAGAGGAAAAATAAATCGCAAAGTAAAAACCTTCCCTGCAACTTAATATAGAGAAAATAAGGCAAAGAAGTAGAGTAGTAAAATCTTAGGTAAGTTTGATGCTCAATCATTGGAATTTAACCATAAAAATGATGAGGGAGAGGTTTAGGATGTGTATCATCCATCACTTGGTCTCAGGTAGTGGTTATATTATTGCACAAAGCCTCACGGTATGTCCATTTGTACACAGCTGACCTATATCCAACCAGAATTGGCTAGCATAGGAGCTTTCTAATAATAATAATAATAATAGTAATTTAATTTTCTTATAGCTTTAAGTATCAGTTGCAGAAAAGGAGAAAATATAAAGAAAAAAATAATGCATTAATATCAGTCTTTTTGGAATTGAAGCAAAAGAATAAATATTTCCTAACTTGATCTGGTGGCAACTAGTTACTGTGAAACCAAAGAGCTTACCTTGAAGCAGAATAGATAGAATGATCCCATTTTCACAAATCAATGGGATTTGTGAAAGCAAGAGGTGCTTCACCTCTTAAAAGATTCCCTCCAGATGTCCTTTGCCAGACATACTCAAAGATAAATAGAAACATGACTCTCGGACAAATATTGACAAGTCTCCATACCACAGAGCTCTTTCCTTTCTACAGCGCTTTGTGTATTTATATAGAGGCACATTCGCTGTCACTGAAAGATGCCCTCTCTGGAGGCTAAGGGCCAGGGGGATCATCTCTAACATGGTTTTATTCCACTGATCTCAGTGGCTGAATGAAAGACGAAGCTTTCATTGAGTGAGGACTCTGCTCAGATTCACTTCTTCTGGAATCTTCACACACTGTGCCCCTTCCTCGTTTAAGATCAAAAGGAAGAAGAGAAGATGTGACTTTGCATGGAACCGTAGATAAAAAAGACTTTAAAAGGCAAAGGACTGATATAGAAGCATGCATTTTAATTTTATTCTGACTTGTACAAACCTCCATAAGCAAGCGAATACTACCAAGGCTGTGAGCTGTAATCAGATAAATGCTGTCAAATACTCTAAGGACTTCCACTCTGCACAGCCAGAACCTGTCGTCCATTGATGCCAGGAGGTTAAGCAGAGGTTTGTAAAGGACTCTGCAGAAGACAATATTTGTGTCTAAATCTTAGATTCTCCAAGAGGACATTCTGCCTATGGCATTGCAGGGTTGATTTTTATTTTACTCCCCTTAAAAAACTTCTAGTTTTAAATTCATGAACTCCTCAAAATCTTACATAATGCCTGCACATTACTGCCTTGCAATGCCTAGGTTAATTAAGAAAAAAAATAGCCCAGCAAATTGACATGAGCACACCGAGTTCTGTTTGTTAATAGAATATTTGGAAGTAGGACTGTCCTGAAGCTGATTGCACAGCATGGAGGACACTGGGCTGAGAGATTTTGGGGTGTTGCTGTCAGTGATGAGCTGTGTGACCCTGAAGAAATCACTCCATGTCTCCCTGGTCCTCAGTTGCCTCACATGGAAAATGAAGGGGTTGCATTAGCTCATCTGTAAACTTCTTCCCCAGTCTGATGGGCTGTGATTCTAATAACCACACCTAACCTTTATTGAGCACTTATTATGTGATAGGCAGTATTTCAAAAATATAAATTTAGTATTCATTTAATTCCCAAAACAAGCTCATCAAATAGGTACTCTTATTATCATTGACCCAATTTTGTGGATGAGGAAACTGAGGCACAGAGAGGCTGGGTGCCCAGTGAGTGGTAGTCAGGATGTGGCCAGCGGGTCCACCTCTAGAGCATGTCCTCTTAAGTACCGTGCTAGGCTGCCTTTCTACCCACCTCTAGCCTCCTTAATACTGTCCTAGGAATAAATGGAACAGTTATAGAGCTTCTCGAGTTGGGATCCCCAAAACCAGACACTGAGACTAGAATTTTGGAAAAAGTATCTTATTTGGGAGACAATTACAGAAAGCACTGTAAAGAAGGAAAGTGAGAGTGTACACTAGCGAATGGGTTACCACTGTGGCTGCTGATGCTCCATCCTGTTGGGGATGCTCTGAGGAACGGTGCAGAACACAATTTTTTTATTGAGGGGTGATTTAGCAAGGGTATTTACCCACCAAGTCTCATCTCTGGCTGGCTAACTCTGCATTTCTGGCTCACCTGTAATTGAACTAAGCACAACCTCTCAGCAAGAGAACACCTCCAGGCCTGAGTTGTGCGAAGTCTCCAGCAAGTGAAACAACTGGGTAGTAACACCCTGAGTAGGCTGAAGGGCAAGGGTAAGGTACTGACAGCAGGTGCTGCGCATGGCAAGGGAGTGCAGGAGCCAGGACTCGGAAACAGTCACTTGGTTCCAATTCTTGGTCTCCGAACAGACAAATCACCTATGTTGATCACTGCGTAGGCTCAGAAGTTACTAAGGGAAACTCTTGCTCAATCTTTCTCCAAGGGTCTTTGTGGCAACCAGGCTTCTGCCTGGTACAAGGGAAGAATTCTGAACCATTCTCTTGTTTGGTTTAATTCAAGACTTGACACATCACATGATTTATAAGAGGGCCAGGGTACTTAATGAGCTTGATCTGTGCCTTGAGCTAATGACACCTCCCCATGCTCAGCTGCTATCAATTAGAAATAAACACAAGCTTTGTTTATTCTGGACAATTTATCTGTCTTCTCCACAAATGTTCTATTAGCTGTCAGCCTCATTTTGGAGTTCAACTGCCAGCCTAGTAGAGTTTATATAAATGCAAAATGATACATGTCTGCCATTTATGCTCAAGATGAAGGCATTTTAAATGTATTTTAAGCAAAACTTTTCATCTTCTTTTAATTAAAAAATAAACCCCATTTGGTCTTATTACTCTGTAAGATAACATTTCATCGGTAAAAGACATTCCCCAAGGACTCTAATAAAAAGAACAAATACATGATTATAATATGATTAATCCATATTAAAGATTCTCATATTAAAGAAGGTCACTGAGGCTCATCTGGTAGTGTGCTTAGCTTTGAGCCAGGAGGTCAAGGGTTGTTGCTATTTGACATTTATAGACCTGGCAGCAGAATATGATGAAGTATTCGAGTGAGCAAACTGGACATGACCTAACAGCCCAATAAAACAATGCTGGACACTTTCCCTGAGCACGGCAATCATTTAGTCATCCTAGCCTCCCTTTGCATTGCAGGTGATTCGACTGTAAATGACAACTGCATCAAACTACCTCACTGGGTTCCTGTGAGGATAAGATGATCAAATGATGGCAACTTAGAGGAGGAAGGATGTGGCAGTGAAAGAACCTGTCAAGGCCAGAGGGGACAAATCTCTCCTCTCGGAAGTCCCTAACTGCGTATTCCTTTGGGTAGCTGGGTAGACAGTAGTAGTCGCGCACTCAGCTGATCATTGTGTCCTCACTGAGTTCTTACTGCATGACAAACACTGAGAAGTGCTGAAGTTATGTTCGTGAGCAAAAGTGGGCTGAGTACTACTTTTGTCTGCTTTTTTGAAGGGAACCTACCCTCAACAACTTCAAAATCTGGCAGGAAAAGACAACTGAGTGAAAGAATTACAGCTGTGGGAAGCTGGTAAGGGCTGTCACAAAGGAGAATTTCAAGGGAGTAAGAGAACGGACAGTTGGTGATTGAACCTGACCATGAAGGTCGGGGTAGGAAGATTTCTCTGGGACAATGACACATGAGCTAAAATCTGCAAGATGGGAGGAATTAATGAGACAAGAGGAGCAAAGAAACAGGATTCCCACGTGAGGAATACAAGTGCAAAGTCCCCGTGGTGGGGAAGGCGACAAGACTGGGACAAAGCTAGAGCTCAGACTCCAAGACAGGCGTGCACAAGTGTGTGACACAAACAGGCTTCAGTAGGGATTTCTGCCTTGATCCTACACAGATCCTCATCTGAGAGGAAATCCTGTCGCTCCTGGAGGCTGGGCCACACCTTTGTGCTGGGCCCATTGCAAGTCCCCTCTGTGCCGTATGAGTTCTTTGAGGGTAAAGAGAAGACCTCATTTACTTTGACCTCCTCCAAACTTAGCAACATAACTGGCTCAATCTCCTTTTTCATTGAGATAAAATTCACATAAGATAACATAATATTAATCATTTAAAAGTGTAAAACTCAGTGTGTGTGTGTGTGTGTGTTTTTTTTTGTATCTTCACAAAGTTGTGCAACCATCACCACCACTATTAATTCCATAACAGTTTTATGACTCCAAAAAGAAACCCCATACCCCATTAGCAGTCACTCCTCATTCCCCACTGCCCTTATCCTCTGACAACCACTAATACACATTCTGTGTGTATGGATTTGCCTGTTTTGGACATTTTATATAAATGTAATCATGCACTATGTGGTCTTTTGTATCTGGCTTCTTTCTCCTATCATAACATTTTCAAGGTTCACCCATATTGTAGCACACATCAGTACTTCATTTTTATGACTGAATAATATTCCACTGTATAAATATACTACATTTTGTTGATAGATATTTAGACTGTTGCTACTTTTTGGCTATTTCTTTGTAGAGTTTCTATCTTTTGGAGGTGGATTCTGAACTCTTTATGGATGGAATCATATGATATCTCACAAATGAGAGTCAGTGCTACTGAATGGGTTGCACACATGAAGACAGAAATAACCCAGGAGGACAGCAAGTCCTGGAATAGAGAGGAAGGAAGACTGTGGGTTTAAGTGAAAGTCTTTGGTCAGTGAAAGCTAGTGTGCAGAAGTGGGTAGATAACAGGGGAGGTAGTTCAATGGCAAAAACCTCAAAGAGACAGAATTTTATAAGCAGGTGGAGTAGTAACTCTCTGAAACAGCCAGAGACTGTTTTTTAACTTCACCTCTTGGCCCAGAGGTTGGAGTGGGTAAAAATATAAATTGGCATCCACATGTGTGGTCCTACTGTAATTGTCAGTACTACTGTAATTGTACTATGTCCTGTTCCCTGGTATAGTTTCTTAAACATTTAACATCGGTTGGTTTACTAATTACAATTTGCTTTTTAAATGTATTCTTTTTTTATACACAGTAGCATTAAAAACAACTTTGTCAATAAGATTCCCTTAAAATATAACATAAAATACTAAATACACAAGATCTTGAGAAACGAGCAAATAAAAAAATAAGTTAAATGCATTTTACATAAAATCAAAATCTTGTTAACAAACTTCTATCAAGATGTCCCTACTCAGTAAAAAGCAGAAAAACTTGAATTATTCTAAAAGTGAATACAGTGTTTGTAGACATACTAGTCGTATACAGCTCCTCTATATACTCTCAAGCACTATAAAAATGGAAATATTGTATTGTAGCATGGGTTGGATCTCTGTAAATTTCAAAATGGCTATGTACACCAAAATAGGCATCAAATATGAGACATGCCTGTTTGAGTCCCGGAAGTAGATCTTTAATGGATGAAAATTGCTCTTACTCTTCTTGCTCTATTGCTTTATACATTCCTTTGTAGGCACCATTATAGTTAACATGAATGGCTTAAACAAATATGAATTTATTTTTTCCCATAATGGTTGAAGACATAGTTCTACAAATTCATTAATGCCCTGGACTTGCTCTTATTTCTGTCTGCCATCCTTAAGATGGGCCTTTCATTGTAATAGTCTCCATCTGCAATCTCATGGGCTAAGTTCCAAACAAGAAGACAAATGAAGGGACAAGAAATTAGGGGAACTTCTCATATTAACAGACACAAGTTTTTATAAAATCTCCAGAAAACTTCCACTTAGACTGCACTGCCCAGAACCATGACACACAATCACACCTAGCAGCAAAGGAGTCTGGAAAATACGTGTTTTTTCACACCTGGGTACATTTCCATCCCAAATAAAATTGAGATTCCATTGTTAACCAAGAAGTAAAAGTAGGTATTACACAGAAAACTAAGCATATCTGCTGTAATTATATAATACAACCTCTCTCTTTCTCCTCCTCCTCCTCCTCCTCCTTCTTCTTCTTTTTTCTTCCTCCTCCTCCTCCTCCTCCTCCTCCCCTCCTCCTCCTCCTCCTCCTCCTCCTCCTCCTCCTCCTCCTTCTTCTTCTTCTTCTTCTTCTTCTTTCTCTTTCTTTCTTTCTCTCTCTCTCACAAACACACACACACACACACCCCTACACACACACTTGGATATGCCAATATATTAAAACTGAATTACAGAAAATATTAGAACAAATACTATTTCTCCTTTTGAATTTATGTACGAGTATTAAAAACCTGTTAAGGTTGGATGCGGTGGCTCATGGCTGTAATCCCAGCACTTTGGGAGGCTGAGGCGGGTGGATCACCTGAGGTCAGGAGTTTGAGACCAGCCTGGCCAACATAGTAAAACCCCGTCTCTACTCAAAATACAAAAAATTAGCTGGGGGTGGTGGCGGGTGCCTGTAATCCCAGCTACTTGGGAGGCTGAGGCAGGAGAATCACTTGAACCTAGGAGGTGGAGGCTGCAGTGAGCTGAGATTGCACCATTGCACTCTAGCCTATGCAACAAGAGCAAAACTCCATCTCAAAAAATAAAAATTTAAAAAAAAACCTGTTAAGAGGAACTCCCTTCAGATTATTAGTTTGCTATTGCTCTTATATTTCTCTCAACATAGTTAAATATCCCCTGCCTTCCATACACAGAAAATTAATCAGAATTTTCAAGGACTGAGATACCTAATTAAAGCAGAAGGCCTTATTTAATCACATCAAATTATGCCCTTTGGAAACAAAAAAGGATGTACAGCAACAGAGAAGGACATATATGCAGTGTCAAATTAGTTCTATTTTTGCACTTCTTTATTCTTTGTTCTTGCCCCATTTCCTAAATACATCTTCCCAGAAAAACTACCCTGTACTCACTCTTCGGAGCTTCCTTTCTCATGGCGGCTCACATATTCACTCTTTTCCATTTTGGAGCCTTTTGAAATAATCATGAAAAATATTTGATCTCAAAGAGATGAATGGAAACATTTCATATTCAGCCATCCCTATGAATCCCCTGGCCTTTACAGATTTAAGACATTCCCAGAGCATTAGTAGAGAAATTTTTCACAATTTTATTATTTAAAATATTTATAGTTCTCAATTATGCAAGTAATGGGCAATTTAATTGCATTTATTATAGTTCTAATTCTTGCCAGTCAGCATGCTTACTATTTAGGCAGTTATGAAGTAGGATATACACAGCCAGGTTTGTCTTTTAACTTCCCCTTGCTTCTGGAGAACCTTCAATGAGCCAGGTTCCAAGGATGAATATCTATAATGCCGTTTGCACAAGACCACTGACCATTGAAGAGAACTCCAGGAAATGTAACTGATCTCCCTTGAACCATAGCAGCTGTGTGGCTTAGACTACTGCCGAGAACCTGAACTATATTTCTCTTTTCAAGGGAGGTTACCAAGACCTGGAAAATGCCACCAAGGAGTATGAGGTCATGAGCGGTGCAGAGGGGAAGCACAGCTTGGAAAATGTCACAGTAGAACACAGGCAAATCTTCTTGTTTCAAAAAGAATAAATGATATTTAGGAAATTTAAGGTTCTTGACATCCACAAACTTCATACAATCCTTGCTAGTTTCAGACTTGCAGAATGCCCAGCCTCAGTTGTTGATCTGCATCTCAACTATCCATCACTGGGATCATTCCCCCAAGGTCTCCATCTGACTGCCTGGTCACCTTAGTCCAGCTCTGAAATCTACCTGGTGGATCCTATAACTACAACTTCTCTATTGTTTTCTATAGTCAGGCTCAAAGCCCTTGGTTATTCAGGCTCGGTAATTTATTAACAAACATGTATACTATAACCCTATTACTATTCTAAGTAATTTACAATTATTTAATAATTTAATGCTCATAATAGCCCTATGACATAGATACCATTATCATCCCAAATTTTTAAGATGAAAAATACAGAGAGGTTTGACAATTTTCCCAGCACCATCTAGCAGCAAAGTGTGGTTCTGTGATTGTACCCACGCTTTTTGGCTCCAGGTTTTAACCACTAAGCCATCATAGCTCATATTATCGGAATAAGGGCCCTTGTCCTTGGAGGTCATGTTGCCAAACTGTACCGATGAAAAAGTTTCTGTGAAAGCCCCTGTGAAAGATAGTTGCTCTGCTTTGGCTTGTATTCCTTCTTTTCTTAAGAACAAGCTGCCCTTCAGATCTATTTGAGTTGCCGATGGTGAATCTAATCTCATGTGGCTAGCTTTAGGTCTAACAAAGAGGACACAAGTGGATGCTGAGATCTCTAGTTGTGAGTCTTCTGTCATTTCTCTTTCCTCTCTCATGGGGCACAAATGAGAGACCTGCAACTATGCTTCTCCATTTTCTTAGTCGGTGCTTCCTGGTAAAACCTGGACACCAACCAGGAGAGTTTTAATACCAAAGCCCTCATGGTTTGATAGGGCATGCTCGAAAATGCCAAAGGCAAATGTGTTAATTTATTGGGAATGGAATAAGAGCAATTACCAAAGGTAGCATCTCAAAATAATGGAGAAAAGACCCAGGGCCAAGGCACCTTGGACTCTCCTTCCATTCAGCCATTAACTGTCCCCAGAAGTCCCTTTATTCCTGTTTTTATCCTAATCCTGCATACCGGGCTTCCCTTACAAAACCAATTTAAATTGAAAAGTATCTATTGACTTCGCATTGGGTAGGAGGCACGGAGGATGCCACAGTGAGCTAGGCAGCCTTCACAATAAAGTGCTCAAACCCAAATGATGACATGAGTTCTAAAAAGACAAAACAAAAATGAAGTGTGTCATGGTACTTCCAGGAGGGTCAGGCAGCTAAGCCATGGGGTCAGTGGATGCTTTCAGAAAGCAACAAGCATCTCTGCTGGGCCACACTAAGGGAGAGGGTGTCCTGGGGCTCAGCATTTTCAGCAGAGCCTTGTTTCCTATGAAGAAGCTAAACTGGGGCAGCTGCCACACTAACTCAGTCTGAGAAAGCTCACCGACTACACTAAGGAAAATCTATTTTTATTTTATAGGTTGCTTAAATAGGTTTGTTGTTTCAGTTTAGGAGACAAATACAGGATGATTCTAAGCCTTAAGCAGAAAAGCTAAGTGAAGGAAAACCCACTTTCTTCTCAACTTCCTGACTTCTTTTATAGTGACTTTTCTTGGAGGGCAGTAAGTGCGAGTCAGCCAGGGTTGTTCCTGGTCATTGCTGCTGGTCCCTCAACATGGGTGGGTTCCACAGCTGCTAGTCTACCACAGCAAAGGGGAAGTGAAACAATGACCCCTCTCATAGCACAGAGGCCTGCTTGATGCAGAACTGGATGTTGCTAAGCTCCAACTCAGATTTTCTTTTTTCTCCTGGGAAGAGTCCTTGGAGGCCTTTTCAACTTAAGAAGTGCATCTATGCCATAGTGGGATGGTCATTAAATATCCATTTCTCAGTGCAGGAAAAAGCCTATCACAACAAGGCCTAAATCTGGAACGGCATTATATAGTCAACCTTAGTTTTAGAAACAGCCACTCAGACTACTAACACTCTTTCTTTCACTTAAAATTTCTTATTGTGCCAGAAAGAAAAGCAGAATGCCATCATTTGGGTGGCTCATATCTAGCTAAGCTAAAGACTGGATAACAGGCACAAATAAAAGGAGATGACTTCTGAAATTATATATGTTCTAGAGAAATAGTAAAATAACCAAGGAGGAATGCTCAGGAAATGCTCGAGGAAATAGGAGGGAGAGTGGAATGGTATTGCATGCTAGATATACGCTCCACGAACTGAGACTTCTAAGGTCAGCTTCATTTTTCTTTTTGGAAAAACACCACAGAAGTGCAAGCAGCACATCTTGTAGTAAATCAGGGCCTGTCACCCTTTTTTGCAGAGCAGCTACCCTTTATATCCCTGCAGCTTGACAAAGTCACCAGGGTAAAACCATGGTGAGTGTTGACAATGAAACCAAACCTCTGAATTGGGGTGTAGAAGGAGGGTGACTGTATTCTATTAGGAACTGTGTCAACAATATGTATTGCCCATCTAATATCCATTTCCTCCTTTTCAGCCTAACTGAACCCTGTCTGCTTGGGGAAGGCAATGGGCCCAGCATCAAGGGAGATAACAACTCCCATGATACTAGGGTGACCATACGACACAGTGATAATTAATGAAATGAAAGCAGAAGAGATTGGTAGGGACTCTAGACAAACACTGGCTTTTCCTATCAGAAGCAACAGTATGAGGCTGGACACAGTGGCCCACACATGTAAGCACAATAATTTGGGAGGCTGAGGCGAGAAGGATCACTTGAGCCCACAGATTTGAGGCTTTGGTGAGGTATGATTACACCACTGCACAACCTGGGTCAAAGAGTGAGACCCTGTCTCTTAAAAACAAAAAAACAAAACAAACAAACAAAGCAAAGACATGGATGTCTAGAACACAGTTGTGATCACTGGAACTGCAGCAGTCATCCTGTCCCCATGAAGCCACAACCAACACAATGAAGATGGCAAAGAGAGAAGATATTTAGATCTTTTTTAAACAATGTTGACCAGCCATACCAACCCTGAATAACTTAACTCTGGAACTGTGAGAAAACCATTGTTTACAGGTAAGCCTATTCTTAACTGAGATAATAACCCTGTTATTTATGGCCTCATAAGCATGTATCAGCAGAGATGAGCAGTATCTTCTTCCTTCTGCATCACTACCACTAACACCACTACCACTGTACTGTTACACCTACCTGTGCCCATATACCCACCATAGAGAGTAGCCTAATGTGGTCAACAAAGTCTCTTGGTTGGAATGAGAAGACATGGATTCAAATCCCAGCTAAACTACTTGATAACAATGCAATACTGAGCACTTAACCTTTTTGTACCTCAATTTCGTCTACAAAAAATCAAGAGAATGATATGAGTTGACGGTATATTTGCTGAACAACCTCCCCGAAAATTCTATTCCCTTAAAATCTCAATAAATCAAAAAGTAGATAGGAATAGAAATCTCAATAAATAAAAATGTTGGTGGGCAGGGAATAATTAGCAATTTGTTTATTGTTCTTCCTCGTGCAGTTTCAGAGTCACCTGATTTTTACTACTACATTGTGGATTTCCAGAATATTCAGCCTTCTTATTGCTTTGAGAATTGAGTAACACTCAGTTACCTGACTCTCTGTATGGGAAACTGACAAGAGCTATCTGTGTTCTGTGTAATACTTCTAGCAACAAGAAGCTATAGTTTTTCTTTGCTCTAAGTTTACTAAATTGACCCATAGAGAAGGGATTTCTCATATTGTTTACATAATATCTCTCTGCACATTTTTTTCAAAGAAAATAATGCCAACAGTGGAGTCGGTGAAGATACCCCTGCTATTTAACTCTATAACCGCCCCCCCCCATGAGAAACAGTGAAGGAGAAAAATTCCCAACATGATGTACACATTGAAGCTGTGAATTTCCGTTGGATTTATGACAACTGAAACTATCAGATTCCCATATCTCAAGAATATATAAAATTCTTATATCTTCTTTCACTTCTAAGACCCACCTTGATTTTAAAAAGCTATTATGAAAATGCACCCATAAAAAATGCAAGAAGCTAGGCCAGGCACAGTGGCTCACACGTGTAATCCCAACTTTGAGAGGCCAAGGCAGGCAGATCACTTGAGTCCAAGAGATCAAGACCAGCCTGGGCAACTTGGTGAAACCCTGTCTCTCAAAACAAAACAAAACAAAAATCAGCCAGGTGTGGTGGCACATGCCTGTAGTCCCAGCTACTTGGGAGCTGAGGTGGGAGAATCACCTGAGCCCTGAAGGTTGAGGGTGCAGTGAGCCGTGATCATGCCACTGCACTCCAGCCTAGGCAATAGAGTGAGACTCTTATCTCAAAATAAAAAAAAATAAAAAAGAAAAAGAAAAAGCAAGAAGCCAAAATAGTATCTACAGTATACATAAGATGTAAGGACATGCCATATGGTGGTATGTTTTGTATAATTGTGGCTATTTTTAATTGAACAATAGATACTGTCACAGTGTTTGCTCTAACCAACTGGAATTTGCTATGGAAAGTAGGACTGCTTGGGTAAAACCTTTCCTTGAGCCATCTGACTGAGAAATTCCTTACATTCTTTATAAAACAGACAGCTATCTTTTGTCTTAACTACGTTTTGTTAGAGCTTTCAACAACCCTATGGGAAATTCAGAGAAAGTATAGTCAGGCGCTGGTGTTTAGATGTGAAGTTTTAATGATGGAATGCACCATTCTGCTCTCCCATTCCATAGAACAACTCGTGTGGGTTTGCTTCATGAAGACTCAACCACCCAGTGAATGAGGGGCAATGAGGTGTTCCCAGTAGGCCCATGATTAAAGATGAGTGGGAGCATAAAAGAGCAAAGTCGCACATGTTATAGTTTTCCACAGACTAATGTCCCAGCAGGAAGGAATCATTTTCTAATGAATTCATGTTCCCTTTATTGCTATGCTGTCAAGAGGCCATGTGGTACTAAGACCAAAACAAACAAACAAAAACAAATAAAATAAACTAAAAACCTCATTAAGAACAGCATTTTACTTCCAGCAGTCTGAAGCTACTTTGTCAAATCCAAAACGCTCTCTGAGCCCTAGTGTCCTTGTTCTTAAAATAATATTATATAAAGCAATATTTAATTTTCCTTCCTCTTCTAAGATTCTATAATAGAGCTCAGCTATCTCTGATTTAGAGAAGACTTGCTTCTTTATAATTACAGTATTAAGGTTGCTCACCACTTAGGTTCAAATATCATCTCACATGAGAGTTGTGTGACTTGTACCAAGTTATGTAGCCCCTCTTAGCTATGGTTTTCTCATCTGTAAAATGGGGATGTTAATAATGGCACCTTACTCACAGAGCTACTAGGGAGCTCAAAGTAAATCTTACCTGGAAGATTTAGGGCAATGACTGCTATGCTAGTGACTCAATTCATGTGGGTTATCTTCATTAGTCACAGGAGGAAATTTATGTTCACTTCTGTGAGATTTAGATGGCATCATGGACTTCCCTGCTCAGAAAGATTTCCTTCAATCCTCTGCCGGGAATTTTACAAGTAGAGGTAGATGTCTGTGAATTTAAAATATCCTCTTTTAATATGTAAGAACTCCTGAAGGATGAACAAATTAAGCTACTGCCAGTGATTCACTCCTTGATGTACGTTACTTTATTATGTCTTTTGGCTAGTTGAAGATAATGTGCTGAGAGCCAGCAAGTTGTGATAGAAGAGAAATGGGAGAGAATTTATGTAATACCAAGGCACTCTGGATGGCATATCAGAGTGGGCAGCACTAGGTCTGAAACAGTGGCAGGAAAAGGAGCAGCAGATAGAAGGACACCAAAAGTGACTCTGCCGAAGGTCAGCCTTGTTTCCTGAAGCATTAACCTATTGGCATCTTAAGGCAGGAACAAAGTTCTATTCATCTCTGTCCCCTGAAGCTAGCATGGTAATGAAAGCACAGGAGCTAGACAAATATGTGAATTTGGGGGTCAGGAAACAACAGTTCACTTCCTGCTTTTTGTAAATAAAGTTTTATTGGAACACAGCCAGGCTCATTCATTTATGTACTATTATCTGTGGCAGTATTCATGCTCAACAGTAGATATGAGTAGTCGTGACAGAGCCTGTATGGTCTTCAAAGCCTAAAATATTTAATTTTTTTCTATCTGACCCTTTACAGATAAAGTCTGTCAACCCTTATGTTAATTAAATGTTAAATAAGCAAATGAATGAATTAATATAATTATAGAATTTTAAAAAAATTTTCAAAAAAGGAAAGTAACTAATTTTTGTTTTAAGACAAAAAAAATGACAAGAATAGATAACAGAAAGACAAATAAGGTTCGAAACTCACTGTTCCTAAATAATGGACCATATTCAAATGCATTCTCTTTGGCACATACTTCCAATGCTCTGCTTATGTTTGAAACCTATGTTCAAAGCACTCTGAGATTGGTGGATGTGGTAGGGCGTAGACTGTGGCATGGATAATGGTCAGTGGTGAATATTAACAACATCTTTTCCAGTATTTTATTGTGACATCAAATTACAGAGCAAAGAGAATATCTTTCATTTACCCTCTCTCCTTTCTTCATTGCCCATCCAAAGTAGGGAAGGAAGGAAGAATGGTAATTAGTAGCTTCGACGCACCTGGAGGGACAGGCAGCGTTTTGTAGACTAAGTGCACCTTTGTTGGGCATTAATAAAGTCTACTCTACTTGAGCCCTATGTCCTTGGAGAGACATGGGTCTGGCATCTGTGTTACAAAATGCTCATTCAGTTTAACCAGACTGTCAAGTTTCTCTCACTGAGCCAGAGAAAACAAACCAGAGATAACAAAGAAGCCATGTTGCCTGCAGGTGCACTGCTGACCCTGTAATTGAGGTGAGTTTAAGCAGTGTTTTGGGATTCAACAGAAACCCAACAAAGTACCAGGGTGGAATACACATGTGCAATGCTCTGTGAATGAGAGTTTGGACTGACTATTAAGACCTGAGCTATTTGTCTCTAAAGCAACCTTAAAGTAAGAAAAGATATTCCTTCAGAACCACTTACACTGGAAAATGGTAGGTGACCTCAAGTGATGGCTGGTTTATTGTGCCTTTTCGTCTGCTTTTCATATTGTCAAGCTTTAATCAGACTGTGCAAGAGGAATAATTTAAGATGTGAAACAGGATCCATTGGGCCCTTTTGTTGACTAATACTGTAAGTATCACAACTCCTGGGGAAAAGATAGAGGCTGGAAGACCACAAAAAGCTGGGAGGTCTACCAGCACTTGGGCAACCAAACAAACAATGGGAGAAAGATGCTATCTTATGGGAGGACTAAGCCACTGTCCTTGCCTCCAAGTTGATGTGAAAAGACCCAAAATTGTAGGCATTTGGTTTCCTTTCTTGTCCTAATAGATGCTTCTAGCTCAAAGAGAGAAAACATTTATTTCAGAAATAATTTCACATTTTTTGGTACCAATGCTATATCACAATTCTATATTACTTTGCTCCACTGTTAGAAGAGTTGATATGATTTGACATTGTCCATCTTGCATTTATTTATTAAATCTTCCGTGAATGGCAAAAGGATAGGTATGACATTTCCAACCATAAGCCTCTGGCCAGAAAGCCATCCCAGAAGTTTCCCCTTTGAATCTGTTCTATTCTTTCTCTTCATCAGCATCAGTATCAAGACATTTGTCAGGAACTTGTAATTCAGAGAGTAATATGAAGGGAAGGTCAGAGGCAAGTGTGCATGCATACATGCATGGGGGGGGGGCACGCATACACAAGAGGGAGCAGGTGTGAAAATATGACTTGCAGAGAGAATCCTAATAGCAAATGCTCAGAGAGAGAGAGCAATGAAGAAGGCAGGCTTACCTTGTTAGAAGGTGGATGGTTCCAAAGGACTTGTGAGTAAGGAATGGTTATGGAAAACCTTATATTCTGAGCTAATAAATTTTTACTTTATGATGTATCTAATAGAAAAGCACAGAAGGATTTGGATTGAAAGCTTATTTGGCCAAGATAGTACATTAAACTAACAGGGGACATTGAAATGAAACTGAACAAGAAAAATCTAGAGACAGGGCCAAAGAAAGAAAAAAGCCTCAACAGTTGGTATGGGGTGAAGGGAGGGCAGAAGCACATAGAGGTGCAAAAATTGAGTGGAAGAGATGGATTGCACAAACAGAATAAAGGAAAAATTTATGCAACTGGGATGGAAAGACAGAAGACTCAAAGATAACTCTGACACTTTCAGCACACGTGACCAAAAGGAAGAATGCTGAAATGTAGCAGAAACAGAAACATCTGGAGAAAGGCACAGGTTTGAGAAAAAGATGTTGAGTTCGATTTTAGAGATGTAGAGTTTACTCTTTGTCCACATCTGTTCCCTTCCAATCACACACTCACTCCAATCAACTTCATGAAATAATGGAAGATGATTAAGCTTATCTTAGTGCTGTAGCACCCAAGATGCCGTGTTGTTAATCTACTGGCTAGAGACCATGCCTCTCTTTCGCTTGATGTTAACGTCAGGGGTCATGGGACTCACCTGTTGCCAGAGAATCAGAAAGGAGAGTTATAGGCCACTCTTAGACTGGGGTCCTGAGTCCAGACGAGAAACGAGAGTGGAGGCGTGAGGACATGGATTGCTAACCTGGCGTTGTTGCAGCCACATTGCCACCACCCTTATCCCATGCTTCTCAAACTCTCTTAGCAGCACCGAGAACTGAGGTGAGATAAGGCATGTCCTAGGTAGCATTTTCTTTGAATATAAATGATCAATTTACACTGTACAATTTCTTCTTTGAAAATAGCAGAAACTAATTTTTCTAATAGCATATACTCTAGACGGAAAAAATAAAGAGGGAGGAAAGAAAAGGAAGAGAGAGACGGAGGGAGGAAAGAAGAAAAAACAGGGAGGAAAATAAAAGTATAGGAGGAAGAGAGGAAGAGAGCAAGGGAAAGAGAGAGAGCAAAAAGAAGGGAGAAACAGAAGGAAGGGAGAAGGAAAGCACCAATCCTCAAAACAGAAGTTAGGAACTTACAAAAAATTAGGTAAATCACTTTAATATCTCTGAATCTTCTGTTGGTAAAGAGGCATGATGGAGCATTATTTCTCATCTAAGAGAGATGCTATGAGGTAAAATGACACCGATTATGCAAAAACAGAAGTAATTGGGAAAAAAAAAGTTGAACAACCTTGAAATGTGAATATTAAAAATATGGAATGATCAAGAGCCAACATAAAAATTAAAATAAATCATATTAAATATGATATTAGTGTCACATTATTGGCTTTTCCTCATGCTAATAGGGAACATATTCAAACACTGAATATTAATATCACCTATTAGAAAACCAATCATAATAAAAGGCAATGATGGTGGATAATTAGGTATTAGTGAACCCAAGCCATACTGGCAAGAATAATGATCTCCTTTTTCAAAGTATGAGAAGATGTTTTCCTGTAGTTCCTCTATCAGAATCTTCTTGCAATGGTATCTTTAATACCAGCTTTCAAGTTTATAGTTGGCCCTGTGTGTATTATCTGAATTTACCAAATAGTAAAATTAATTAAATAGACCATTAGGAGTATCTCTTTGCTTCACATTTCCATAGTTTTCCCCACTTAAGGAAAAGGAACAAGCAAACAAACAAAACAACAAAGCACCCTTGACCTAGCATACTGAAGTGATGATGTAAAGCAATGTGTGGGAGCTGACTTACGTTAAATAATAATCTGATAGCCTCTGGGCTTTGTTTTGCTTTGTTCATCACAATAAATTAATATGAAAACTCAATTCTTTTTTCTTACTGATAGGTAAGTTTTACAAATAAAGTGAAGCCCTTCAATGGTGGCCTAAATCAAAACTCTGGAAGTGATGAAAGTCCTTTCACTTTTAATGAACGAGACCCAGACAATTCTACATAGTTTCCAAGAAGAACTTGTACAGGCGAAAAAGAAGCAAAGGAATCAAAGAAAATAAAGAAGAAATGGACATTTGGGGGTTAATGGGAGATCTTAGTGACTTCCCAGAAATCCCAATAAATTCCCTTCTTGTAACTGCTATCCAACTCCATGGCTGGCCGAAATGAGTCCTTACAAACTTCCATAAGACATGGACTGCTTGAGACTTACAGCTGTGGCCAGGAGACCTGCTCTCCTTTGGCAAAGTCAGATTCACCATTAGAGACCTCGTCTATGTTCTACACCGCTCCAAGCACCTGTTCAAGGGCTTAACAAGGCTAACTAAAAATACTAACTTGGCTGTGACATAACAAAATCATGAAATCCCAGAATACAACTTTGTATCTCCAGGATGATTTCTTACACATTTGTTACTGCCATTAAATATTTGGCTTTGTAAAGGGCAGCACACAAAAGCAATTGCACCGATCGAGCAGATGTTTGTGCCAAACTGTCTAGGAGGATTCCTCAGTCCCACTTTTAAAGGTTAGAAGGATCATCCAAACCTCAGAAGCAGGCAGGAGTCTTTGAGCTGCTCCAGCCCAGTATTTGTTGGCCGCATTCTATTTGTTATCATAGCGTTTACCTGACATTAACTCATCTAGCTACCTCTAGCTGTCGTCTTAGGTGCCTCATCCAGCTCTCTCGTTGTTTCTCTGTTTTGATGAAGTGAGGTGCTGTGGGACCCCCTGGGATATTTGGATCCACACACAGACACTGGAGACACTGGTGTCTTCTCCGTCTTCCAAATGAACAATACATCAATGAAATATCATGGATTAGGAAGTGTGCTGATAGAGAGCTCTCACTGCGAGCTTCAATTTTTTTCAGTTCTCTGACTTAAACAAATCTGCTTTGCAAAAAAACCTGAATTTATGTGACCAATCAAATTAGGAGCAGTTACCTTTCTAAATGTCTGCTTATTCAAATAGTTCTTTTCTGGTTGTTTTTTTGTAAGATGTAAAAATTTCCAAATGTATAAATGAGTTGTATTCCTACGGATTTTTTTTTAATGCTTAGTAAAAGTTGGCACTTTTATCTTCCCCCCAAAATAAAAGCTAAGTTATTCAGCTTTCTGTAATGGATAGGAATCAAGAGCAGGCCATAGATACCCATTTAATGCATGGAGCGTTGGTGTGGTCTACTTCCACTCTGCGTCTGTGCTTTAATTAAATGGTTACTGAGCACCTACTATGTTCCAAGCACTATTCTAGATTCCAAGGGCTACAAAGTGTCAGTTCTCAAGAGATTTGGATTCTAGTGGTGAGAGAAAAATGAATCAAGGAAACAATAAATATGCAACATTATTTAGATAGTAATAATTGCCCAAGAAAAAAAAAAGAAACTGGTGAATGTAACGGGGGATGAACTTGGATGGGTGGAGGGAGGGCACTGTATTTCACAGAGGGTTTGGAGAACATCCCATTGATAAGCTGAAATTGACCTGAGTCCTTAATGGCAGAAGGATCAGGAGGAGGGGACTCTGCTGGAATAGTCATCCCTCCTAGTACGAGTGACAGGGACTATCGGTAAGCTCCTTCATCATTATCTTCCAGAGACGACTTGTGTATCTGACTTAAGACCCTGAGGGAGTTTGTGGGCTGGGGCTGGAACATTGTTGACCTGATCCTCAGAAACTTCTCTTGAACCCAACCAGTGCTTGTCTCTCTCTCTTTTACCATGAGAACCATTCTTTTATCTTCCCATCAGTCTCTGTCCCATTTCCCACACAGAACCTCAAGGTACTCTGGTCTCTTTACTTTGCGTGTTTAAATATTGTTTATCCATTATTTACCCTGATTTTGCAAAACAAATTAGCACCAGGAACATCTAAGCCAACACTGAACTCCCTACAGTAGACTGGGGAGGAATAGTTATATTATTGACTGATATATATTTTAGAGACAATTAATGGTATTGCTTCATCTTGCCTCAGGGCCAAGGAGAGAACAGAGCACATTCTTAATACCTTAACATCAATTACAAAATTTAAAATGCTCTGAAAACCAAAATTGTTTGTCTTTTAATATAATTCATTGGTGGCAAAGCAAAATCTAAGCTGAAATGAGGCTATTTTACAGCCTTTATCTTAATTAGTAAAAACATTCACACTTTTCTATTAAAAATATTAACATATTTGATTATGGGGTTTCTACAGAACCCCCAGAGGAGTGCTAATGGAAAATATAAACCATATTACTTTTCCAGGGAAAATTCTGGCATCAGGCTTCAATGGTTTCAGATGAGAGACTGTGACCCTAGAGTTAAATTCTTCTTTCTGTAATTGCTCCTAGACCTTCAATTTCACTCTTCCTTCTGCTTCCTTTCTTCTTCTTTCTTCCTTCTTCACTCTTCCTTCTCCTTCTTCACACATAGGATCATCCTGGATCTTTTCATCCTTAAGTGATGCCCCTATGGGCATTGCGCCTCTCTCTCTTCTTCAGTAACAGCTATACTTTGATTCACTGTTTATCTGAAATTCAAATTTAACTGGGTACCCTCTTATTTGCTAAATCTGGCAACCCTAGATTCTTGAAAGAGGCAACAGGGTGCCATGTCTCTACTCCCTCAACTTGGCCCACCCTTAACCTTTTAACTCACTGAAATCTGGCTAGTATCCACACCTCCCCTACTTGATAGAACCACCAGTGATACTTTTGTGGCTAAGATCCATGGACGTTTTTCACCCTCCTGACTTTCCTAGATTCTTTGACCCTGTTGGCCACTTCCTCCTTTCTGAAATGTACTCCTCTTGGTCTTCATGTCCTCACTTTCTCCAAGGTCTATTACTAATGAATGGATTTCTTCCTTGGATACCAGCTTTCCTCTGCCTTCTCCTTAAATCTTTTTGATCCTCAGGGACTCATCCTTAATTCTCTCTCACTTTACACAACATTCTTGGGCGATGCTGGCCTATGGTTTTAATAACCAGCAATAATTCCTAAATATTTGACTTTAACTTGACTAGCTGCCTACCAGATTCTCCTGACACTTTCTTATATACATCTTAGACAGACTTAGTGATTCATTTGCTAAACTTTCGTTAACTATCTGGTGCTTGGTAATTACGGTTGCTGATCTAGCAAATAAATGTACAGGATACCCAATTATATTGGTATTTCAGATAAATAATAGATCATGTTTTCAGTACAAATATACATGAAATATTGCATGAGACATACTTAAAAATAATGTGATTTTTATCTGAAACTCAAATTTAAACGGGCATCTGGTATGTAATATGTCAAACATATCCACTACTGCGATAGGCACTTTCTATTAAGGGAGTAATAAATAATATGGTTTCCTTTCTAAGGTACTCATTGTATTTAAGGGAGATAGATCAGACTAAGGACCTGAAATCCACGTTCCAGACCAAAACATCTTGGTGTCTTTGAATCTCAGTGTTTTTCTCTCTGTGTTGCTTTCTTTCCCTCTCTCCCTACCTCCCTTCCTCCATGCCTCATTTGCACATACTCTTTACCATGGCAGGAACCTCCACTCTCCCTTTTTAGCCTCCGCTTTCCCTGTTCCATCCAGATTCCCATCTTTATTGGCTTACTCTTACTCTTTCTTAAAATACAACTCAGGTATTATTTCTTCTAAGAAGTCCTTTCAGATCAACCTAGGTTGGGGTAGTTTAGCAAAACCTCCCCTCCACTAACAGTTTAAAACATCCCTGTGCTTTGGGAAGCCATGGCAGGAAGATAACTTGAGCCCAGGAGTTCAATACCAGCCTAGGAAACATAGGGAGACACTGTCTCTAAAAAAAAAAAAAAAAAAAAAAAAAAAAAAAAAAGTTAGCTGGACATGGTGGCATGCACCTGTAGTCCCAGTTACTCAGGATGCTGAGGCTAGAGGATCCCAGGAGTTTGAGGCTGGAGTTCAAGGCTTCAGTGAGCTATGATTGCCCCACTCACTCCAACCTGGATGACAGAATGAGGCCTGTCTCAAAAAAAAAAAAAAAGAAAAGAAAAAGAAAAAAAAAACTCTGAGTTTTAGTACTTAACACATGATTTTAGTACTGAAAACCTGTCAGTTGCCCCTGCCCATAAGGTCTGAGTGTGGGGTGTCTGGCTGCTGTGTTTTTGTAACTCCAGGACCTAGTGTAGAGGGTGGAACAAAAGAAGAGCTTCCTTTATGGAAGGAAGTGGGGAAAAAAAAAACAAGAGAAGAAAGATGTAATTGAGAGAGAAAAGAGAGGGAGAAATGAAGAGGGGGAAGAAGGGAAAAGGAATGGAGAAGTGGAGAAAGAGATATGGTGAAAGAGGAAAAGAAGGAAGAAAGAAGAGAGGAGTAAAAGGAGAAAGGATGGAGAATGGAAGGGAAGAGTGCAGACTGCAAAGAGGTAGGAAGAGAGGGAAGAAAGGGAGAGGAATAGAATCAGAGAGAGAAGGAAGGGAGAAATGGAAGGCAAGGGGAAGGAAGTAGAATATATGATTCAACTTAAGTGACCTTTTCAGAAATAGCAGAAAATCAAGCGACGTTAGGTTCCACTCTATGCTAGCATTAACTTCTCACCTCACAGCCATCAGATTTATTTCTAAATAACCTTTTTATGAGATATGCCTGCATTCTAAGTCTTTCCTAAGTCTGACTGTATTATTTCTGCCAGTTTGGCTTTGTTTTCCTCACACTTACTGTGAATTTTGATTAGTTAGGGAAACGGGCGTTTCTCTCATAATAGTTGAGTTGATTTGCTCCTATCTCACTGTGCTGAACACTTTTTTCTTTTCCTCTAATGATTTTCTCATTTGGAAGGATAGCAGGGGGACAGGGGGAAGAAAAGGATTTGAAAATGAGGTTTTCTGTCAGGGATCACAGAGGAGTCAGCCAGGGATCACAGATTACAGGAACTTTAAAAGAACAGATATTCCAAGGAATAAATTAAACACTTTTCAAACTATTTTGTTCAGCTCTAACTCAATAGCAATTGATTTTCTAATGATTTGGTCAATATGCCTGTGGCACCACTTTTATTGTACAAGGGGAAAAAAATGAATAGGGCGTTAGGCCTGCCCCTGGAAGGAACATATTCCGTTACTAACATTCTTATCATTTCAATGACCAAGACACAAAGATTGCAAGGGGTCTGATATTATAATGTAATTATTGGCTAAGCTATTACAGTTTCAGTGGAATTTTCATCAGCCCTGGACCCAGCAATTCAAGATTGCTCACTGACTCCAGGGTCCTGAAAATCTCAATAGTACTTTTAGTGACTTCCATTGAAATCATAATGAAATTTCCCAAATGGTCTCTTAAAGTTTTACTGCTAGAAGTGCTTTGACCTTGGAAGGTAACTTACTTTCTCTGGGTCTCACTTTCTTTATCTTTAAAGTGAAGGAGTTATATAAAATTATTTTTAAACTCCCTCCCAAAGAAAGCCACATGGAGTAGAACGTATGAATACAGAAGAAAACGAGCTAATATATCACTGGTGTAAGTTGAACTATTGTTTAAGATCTTGCAGATATAATATAGCTCAGGGCAAAGGTGGTGAAGTCTATTGCCTTTGCTAATAGCCATGACATGTAATCTATTTTACTTAAAATCACCTCTACTAGGACATCACAGAAGAAAAACAGATGAATTATCACTTCATGGCTGCTTTTCTGATTATACACTGACAGCTGTCATCTCCTTGTGTAAGGTCTTCGCTTCCGGAATCTCAACATCTTAATTGTTGTCATTGTGAGACTGAAACCGAGCAGCTTTTCAAACCCTCAAGTATCAGTTTTCAAAAACCACCAAAGATTCTGGCTCTCGTGACCCAATAACCTCATAGAACAGAACAGTCATTTATAAAACAAGTCTTAGAACTGTTATTTTATGCCTAATTAAGGAAAGTTTCTCTTTGGTATTTTCAGGAAAAGAGGCTACTGAGGACACATGAAAGTTTACTTAAATAAATAATTTTAGGATTAAATAGATTCAGAACAAAGTTGGCTGAATTTACCTTTAGCGCAAGACATAAATTTAAGTAAGAGTGGATTTCTCTTTAATGGAAAGAGACCAAGAATAACTGATGGGA
This sequence comes from Theropithecus gelada, assembly GCF_003255815.1. Lineage (NCBI taxonomy): Eukaryota > Metazoa > Chordata > Mammalia > Primates > Cercopithecidae > Theropithecus > Theropithecus gelada. The sequence continues at coordinate 86,782,458 of NC_037678.1, read as the reverse complement.
AACTAATAAAGCCATAATAATTCACAGAAAATTAATGGACCTATCTAGGGAGAAGTTAATAATTTATGTCAGTGTGTATATCCATTCTCAAGAGGACACTGAGACAGGTCTCAGGGTAATCCTTCGACGCTAATGTCAAGAACACGTAGGGAAATAAACAGTTAAGTATGTCCCCATGGTTTGCTCAAATAATCCAGACCACACTGCATGCAATCATGCCACCCAGTATTCATACAGTTTAAATATGATTGTGCCTCAGGTCTTCTCTGGGACACCATTTTGAAATAAATTCACTTATTTCCTGCTAAAGACAAATGGCTATATTATATCTGCAGGAGAATGCTTTCTATGATTTGAGTCCAAAAAATAGTCATTTTGTTGCAGAACTCACTGACTTCCATTCTTTATGAGGTCAAAGTCCCATCTTGCTAAATTTAAAATTATTCAAGACAAATTCTCTGTCTTTAGGGTGCTTGCATGAACTTGAATCTGCCATGTGTAGATACCATGTTCTCTGCCCTCCTCCATTTCAAATACCACTTCCCCATGCACTGTGTGCATTTGGAAAGACTCTACCTCAGATATGACTCTCAAGACACCATTGATTACAGAACCTTCACAACAGTCTCTGTAGCTGTTGCATCAACATTTTGTCTCCTCTGTACTTGGACTTAGCAGTTTGATAATTTCCTGTGTGATATTATCACACCTTCATGATGACTTGTCAAGAAACAGAGCCAGATTAAGGAGGGAGGTCTTATTGTGTCTAATTAAAATCCAAAGTGTACGCCAGCAAAGTTTTGGAAGGGCCCTTGACTATTTGCCAAGCTGCAACTAAGAGTGAATGCTAGTTCTCTAAGGTTTATTTTACTGTTAGCATAATCTTTTCAAAGAAAGACACACATGCAGACCAAAATAATTTTATTTTATATTTTAGTTGTAAAATTGTACTGGTTATTATTTGGATGATACTATATAAATACACTATTTTCATAAGTATGTGCCCTGTCTCAGGTATTAATATAGCACCTGGCATATAGTAGGAGCTCAATAAATGTTTATTGGTTACATGAGCGGGCAAAGTGAAGAATTAGTGCCTTAGGATATGTAAAGGTTTGCATGATACAACCTTTGTCCTCAAGAAGCCCTCAAACTTAAGAGGTTTCATGTAGTTGATTAGAAATATTTTTAATTCAGCCTCGGCAACATGGTGAGACCCCGACTCTACTAAAAATACAAAAATAATTAGCCAGGAATGGTGGTGCACACCTGTGGTCCCAACTACTCAGGAGGCTGAGGTGGGAGGATCGCTTGAACCTGGGGAGTTGGGGAGGTTGCAGTGAGCCAAGATTGCACCACTGCATTCCAGCTTGTGTGACAGAGTGAGAACCTGTCTCAAAAAAGGAGAAATATTTTTAATTCAAAGACATGGTTTTCTTAAAATAAAAGGAAATAATATTGGCTCTGCCTTGGACCTTTCCAGAAAAAAAATACAAATAACCAACTGTGTTACCTGAAGGCTATGCACTATGGGTTAACGTCCATTAAGAACCAAGTTGAAGCCACAGTGCTGAGGCCAAGCCAACATGTCATTAAGAAGGTCATAGAGTTCCCAAAGCCTCCATTCCAAATGTGACTAAAAGCATTAAATTTATGGAGTGTTATTAAATGTTCCCATACAGTTTGGAAAAATAAATGTTTTTGACAAAGTAGAAGTACAAACCATTTACCAGATATCCCATTTCCTAGAAAAAAAATAGCTGAATTGCTCCCTGAGTTAATTAATGGCCACATTTTTAGATCAGAATTTAAGTACAGAAGTATTAATTTAAAAAATACACTAAAGGGAATGGATTTGGATTATGGAAGCCAATATACTATTGTAACTCCTCTTATGACAAACAGATAAATGACTTGGAAAATGAAATGTTTCTGTCAACATGAAACTTATCAATTGTTTTCAAAAGGGAACACACATCATATTTTGTTTCTGGGAAGTGCACCAGAAAACACAAGCTTTCCTGGAGATCCATGCTGCATACAAAGGACTAAAAATGATAGGGACAAGGAAATCCAATTGTTTGATGCTTATATGAAAACCAGCAAATTATGGTCAGCCTCATCCACTATGTCCCTTAATAACCTTAAATCCAAAAGGAACATCATGTTAAAATTAGAACTGCCACTGGGAAGTGAATGTGGTTGTAAACACTCTAAGGTTAGTTCAACCTGTGTTTGAAATTCTACTTCTTAACTCAGGGAACTTGGGCAAGCTTTGACCCACTTGAGTCATGCAACTTCAACTAGAACAGTATCTTCTTCTTTGTGCTGTAAGGATTGAAAATGCAGCATCTGGTTTACTGAAAGTACTCAATGCATCTTAGCCAACTCTGGCAAACTCTGACAGGGATTACAAATTTCTTACTTACCAATTATATCCTTAAACATGTTTGGGGATTTTTCTGGAAAATATATGGGCTAAATATTTCTGAACACAAATGGTTAAATTCTAGTTCTTTTCATATACCTGGTGTTCAAATATCAGCTTATTAAAATTTATTTTATGAATGAGAAGCTTTTTCTTCATCTCATTGAAACTAAGCTCCCGCCTTCTAGAATTTTCAGATTCTTCATTTTAGATGAAGTTTGATCTTTTTTTTCTGAAACTGAAGGAAAGGAGCACATGAAAATAAAAATCTAGAGGTCACCTGAAGTCTTCTTTGCTCTTACATATTTGCAGTATATATCTGAATTTATGTTTCTCCTTTCTTCTTTTCCTTCAGTCTGAGAGAATGTTTCAATCCCTTCATTTCTTGGCCAAATTTCTGTCTCCCTCCTCTAGAAGGGTCTATTCTAATTACTGACCACACATTTCATGTATGTGTAAGTGTCTAACAATTATTCCTCTATGCCACTGATGAGAAATCATATGAATTGGTTTCCCACATGAAAGTGGTTCTTTCTTCAGATCCACCCATTTCTGTCTTTCTCCTAATCATTCAGAATTGAATTTTCTCATTCGTTCTCCTTTTCCTACCAAAAGAATGTTTATATTAAAAGCAATTTATACATCCAGCTTCTCTGAGTCTGCTTCATCAAATGCCAAAGGAAGAACCAATGAGCAATCATTCATTCCTTTCTACATTTATTCATACAACAAATATTTACTGGGTGTCTTCTATGCGCTGGAGCCCTGCTTTCTTAAATTTTTCAATTTTAAGGGGAAAATAAATACAATTCCTTCATTAAAGAAGCATGATGTGTAGAGTTTAATCATAAGGCAATCATATTTTTGTCTTGTAGTATCTCCTTCAGTTTATTGGATGGGAGCTGGGTCTTCCTCTGCTCCTGGGATATCCAGTTTTATTTAATGGTCAAAATGTGAACGTTATGAAAAGTTGAGGAGCCTTTCATTGCTAGGCCTTTTGTAGGTGGAAAGTTGCTGCTAGGGTATGAGGGAGTGGCAAGAAGTCCTTTTTTTAAATAATTTTTTTCTCAATTTATACTTCTCCTCCTCCTCCTCAACTTGTGAATCTGCTAACAGATACGAAGAAATGGAGCAGCAAAGTCCTATTGTGACTAGTAGTACTGTCACAAGCTGGCAGTACACTTGCCTCTTTCAGCGGTTCAAAGCTGCCCCCTTCTCTTTTTAGCATATTAAAGCTTCTTCAGAGATTCCCCCTTCCCAGTTAGGGACTTGTCACCTGGAATTCCCTTTAGTAATGCCGATGTCACCTTCTTTGGCTCTAGAAATCCAGGAGTCATTTCTAGCTTCTTTATACACATCCATTTTACTCATCTGGGCAGCCTCCTTGTGGAGTATCTAAATTCACCCTGTGCCTAATCTGTCTCACGTGAGGCTCATCTCTGGTCCACAGGAAACACTAACACACACTTTGCCCCAACACCACTTCCCGCGCTGGCAAGTCACTAAAGCCTTTCTTCTTAGAACAGCCAGACAAGGCTATCTCTCACCTTTTAGATTGTTTGGTTTTTTTTTTTCGCTTTTTTGAGGCAGGGTCTCCTTCTGTCACCCAGGCTGGAGTTCAGTGGCGCAATCATGGCTCACTGCAGCCTCAACATCCCTGGCTCAGTCAATCCTCTCACCTCAGCCTCCTGAGTAGATGGGACTACAGATGCTTGCCATCACACTCAGCTAATTTTTGTATTTTTTTTTTTAGAGATGGGACTCAAGTGATCCACCCACCTCTGCCTCCCAAAGTGCTGGGATTACAAGCATGAGCCATCGTGCCTGGCGTAGATTTTTGAAGTGAAGTAAGACACCAATTCACAGTATCCCCTCCCCCCAGTTGTGGGGGATATAGTCTGTGCTCTCTCACTGGCCTTAGGAAAGTGTCCCTTTCTTGATTTAAGGTGAAAAAAGAAGTAACCTGCGCTAGATAGTGGGTCTATCACAGTGCTGTATTGGTAAATATTTAACAAAGAGCTCTCTAAAAATAATGGATATACACATGTATGAAATTTATTATAAATTTTGCTAATAAAAAGAGGTATAGCACACAACTCATAGTCAATAATAAAATATATAACACTCTTTATTGAAAATCACACGGTTAATTCTTATAGAAGGAGATTTTTGCCTGTCAACCTTTTGTACCTGTAGACAATCTATAGTTGGAACTGATAAACATGTATAATTCCAATGTGGGTATTGGTCTGTATTTTCACTTACAGTAATGAGTAATATGAAACTGAAACAGTGAAAAAGTATATCAAAAGTGTACTTGCTCTCAATTATGTGACTGAGTTTTTATTATATTAGCTAGTTTTAGAATACTAGAAAAATTCTTTGATTTTTGTGCTATTCACAATGTTATAGCTACTGACACAACACTAAGCTTAGACCGCATTATTAATATTTTCTCAATTACTTTTTTAAGTTGAAATTATTAACAAACAATAAATCAAATCTTAGTCTATAGCATTTGTTAATTTCTTCACGTAAACAGTTCCATCATGGCTAATTTCATGCATGATGTAATGTTACCGAAAACAGAGTTGGGAAGATATGCAGTAAGTAATACATCACTATGTATGTAGTCTTCCTACCAGTTGACTTAGCTTACCTCAAGAGCATAAATAATAACAAAACATAACCAGATAATTAAGAAGTGATTAGTTTTGCATATTTATTATCTTTGTTTTAATATAACATTGATTATAACTTTATATCATTCAATTTGTTAAATAATGGAACTCCAACGGCTACCTGAAAAAAAATTTTCCCTAAGTTATCTCCTAATCTTCATTTTTCTGATTCTTTTATTTCCTCTTTGTGGATGAGGAACTTTTACAGTCAACCACATGACTCCCTAGTCCTACTTTGAAAGCTTCTTTCCTCTTGTTCACTTTGTAAAATAATATTTCCCAACTAAAACTTTCATTCTAACATCCTGCTACAAAAATAGATGAATAAGACATCTATCACTCAGATCGTGATAAGCGCTGTGCTGAGGGTTTTTTAAAATGATGGTATGATAAAGAATGACAGATGGGGGTGACTATTTAGAATATGTTGTCAGAGAAGATCTCTCTAAAGACATGTCATTCAAGCTGAGACCTGATTTACAGGAAGGAGCCAATTATGTGAAGGTATAGAGGAGTTTTCAGGAAAAGGGAACAACAGAGGACCCAAGAGGACCCAACAGACCCAAGATCTCGTTTCCAATGTACTTTGATTATGGTGAATCCTGGAGTAGGAGAAGAAAACAGGAAGTTAAGACAGGTTCACGATATGCAGAGCCTTGTAACTACTATAGGTAGTTTGGACTTTATTCTATGTGTCATGGGATGCTCTTGGAGTGTTTAAAGCATGGGAGTGACATAATCTAATTTACATTCTTAAATGTTCTTCATGTGCTTGTTTAGAGATTGAGTTAGAGGAAGGCAAGAGTGGAACGCAAAGTGACTAGCTAGGATTCTCTTACATAAATTCAATCAAAAGATAATGACAAACTAGGATGCTGATGGTGGAGACAGGGAGGAGTGGACAAATTAGACATATATTTTCCAGGCAAAGATGAAAGCAATTGCAAACGAATTGAATGTGAGTTTTAGGAGAAAAGAAATGAGAATGATGCCCAGGTTTGAAATGTGAGCCATCCAGTGAATGGTAGTATCATATAATTTGCTGAAATGTGGACAGCTGTGGACCACCTGTGGTTGGAACAGGTTTCAGTGGAAAAAAAAAAAAAAAAAACCCTGGATTTTCATATGCCTACATAATGCCAAGACTACGCCAAGTGGAAATGACAAGTTGAGAGTGGCAAATATTAGGTCAAACTATGTGAAACTGACATTTTTGTAGACCAAAAATGATAGAATACTGGTAATTTTATAGAATGTCCTTTAATATGCATTTGAAGCCCAGTGGAAAAGTCAGAGATACATAAAGATGCTATCCACCTCATGAGAAGATGCTATCCGCTTCATGAAGATTACGTAACCCTTAGGTATTGTGTAATTTATAAACATTATAGCGACTATAGCTTATTTGTAACACATTCATATATAGTCATACCTCTTGATATAACCAATAACAATAACTATTGTAACAATGCGTTACAATAACTATTTGTAATACATTCATACATAGTAATACCTCTTGATATAACCAATCGGAGAATTGGTTATATAACTAATATGAGAAATCAGCATGTATAAGGGGTTTCCTTTAATGCTTTCCTTTGACTTCCAGGCATTTCTTCACATTTATGGAGACCAATTTAGAATTCACATGCCTCAGTGACAGCTAAGCACCATGAAACAAGAGTCACCATGCAGTCATCTTTGCAGTTTTATAAAATCTGGCATGCGTTGCACTGAATTCTCTCCTCTGAGTACTGGTAGTCTTCCAGTTTATACTCCAGATAATCTCATGCAACATTTAAGGTTGAAAAAAAATTCTTATGTTTTTACTATTCTGTTTGGGTTTGATTTGCACTACAGTTTCACATATATAAAAATCATGTATACTTTTTAACTGTTAAAGTGATTGTGTGTCATTAATCTTGGTGGTAAATAAGCTATTGACTTAGAAGAACTTTCTTTGTGCAGTTTATTTCTTCTTCCTGAAATAAATTACCCTCGCAAAACAAAGGAAGACTATATAGTAATTTTGATCAATGATATGATAGACTTTATTGGAGCACAAATAAATGCATAACATAACATATAAATGCAAGGTACATTATTATAATTGTCAGTATCTTAACTCCAATACATTCAATCACTCATACATCTCAATTTTTCCTTTAAAGTTTCTCTAGCATGTGCCCCTACCTTTCTCTTCCCCCATCATTCCAGCACAGTATCCTCTCCTCATGCCTGGATTACTGACGCTGCCCTCTAATGGGTCTATCTACTACCCATCTTTCCTTCTTTCTTTCTTCTTTTTTTTATTTTTAATTTTATTGCTTCTGGATTTTGAGTTATAGTTAGAAAGGCTTTCTCATACCAAGGTTGAAAACGAATCCCCCTGGCGCCATGCTTTTTTCTAGGACTTTTATGGTTCCTTTCTCTCTCTCTCTCTCTCTCTCTTCTTTTTTCTTCTTCTTCTTCTTCTTTTTTCCTTATAGTTTAAGTTCTGGGATACAGATGCAGAATGTGCAGGTTTGTTACATAGGTATACACGTGCCATGGTGGTTTGCTGCACCCATCAACCTGTCATCTAATTAGGTATTTCTCCTAATGCTAACCCTCCCCCAGTCCCCCACCCCCTAACAGGCCCCAGTGTGTGATGTTTCCCTCCCTGTGTTCTCATTGTTCAACTCCCACTTGTGAGTGAGAACATGCGGTGTTTGGTTTTCTGTTCCTGTGTTAGTTTGCTGAGAATGATTATCCTGCCACTCCAATCTTCCTGTTCTCGTTGTCATCATCAGTGACTAATGACACCACATGCATGGCTCACTACAGACTTCTCTGTAGGTCAGGCATAGAAATAACTGCTTCGCAAAGGCATTCATTCCCATGTATATGAATCAATTACGTGAAAAGCATTTCTTATTCTCTAAGTTTCAGACCAGTAATCAGAGAGCTTCTTTCTTTACCCAGGAGGACGAAGTACTGTATTAGTGAAAATATTCCCAATCTGGAAACATGTTAGACTTTGGGCATTTCTTGTGAATTTTTAAAATGGAATGAATGTTCGAATTCACACAAGGAGTACTTGAGATCTGAAAGATAAATGAAAAACACTAATTCCTCCGTAATAAAAGTAAGTCATGAGTTTAACGGTTTTCAGATTTCAGTTCTCAATTTTATCTGAGGTTAAATAGCTAAAAATGCAGCAAAATAATCTTTTTGTTCTTGTCCTTTTTATTCCTTCTCTTTCCTCTTTTTCTTTTTATCACAGTCTTCCTTTTCTTCCCCTGTGGAGACCAGTGAGTAGCAAAATATAACTGTTTTCTAATAGAAATGAATTTTTCATGTTCAAATGTAACACAAAGAAATGAACATTAAAAATAAGAATAGAGGCCGGGCCCGGTGGCTTTGGGCCCGGCACTTTGGGAGGCCAAAGCGGGTGGATCACGAGGTCAGGAGATTGAGACCATCCTGACTAACACGGTGAAACCCTCTCTACTAAAAACACAAAAAATAAGCCGGGCGTGGTAGCAGACGCCTGTAGTCCCAGCTACTCCGGATGCTGAGGCAGGAGAATGGCGTGAACCCGGAAGGCGGAGCTTGCGGTGAGCGGAGATCGTGCCACTGCACTCCAGCCTGGGCGACAGAGCGAGATTCCGTCTCAATAAATAAATAAATAAATAAATAAGAATAGAACATTGAAATAAAAATAGAAGTTGGCATGATATTGTGGGTATATCACTGAGTTGGAAGTCAGATCATTTGAATTTTTGTCTTAGCCTTATGGGTAACTAGTTGTCTGATTTGAACTAGTTAATTCATCTCTCTAGTTTATGAGTTTCTTCATCTGTAAAATAGGAGTGGTTTCAAAAATCTTATCTAGCATTAAGATTTTCTAATCCCCTAATCTCTCACTTTCTGCTAGAAGTAATTTTGTAGTAGCAAATTAGACAATGCTAGTAGCTTAGTGTTTTCTCACAGTCCCAGTGGTAGGAGGAAGGTAACAATATGGAATAAGACTGCCTTTACTGAAATTAGTGACATTATCTATAATACTCACTTTTGGCAATAAGGCATACAAAAATCTGTTTTGATTACTATTTCTTCACTTTTATTTTCCAGCAATAAATACAATTTTAGGCAGCTCTGCACTGACCCAGTGAGTCAATGCAGAGATACTGATGTCTGTCCTTCTTCCTCATCTCAGGATATCCAACCATCTCCTGACCAATTGAAGGGTCCGGCTTCTCTCTGTATCCAACCTGCTTCCTTCTCCTTGCACTGCTGATATTTATATACTTTTCTAGGCTCTTACGCATCCAAAGAGTCATAAAATTATCTAATATTCTGTAACTCTGTCTTCTATTCATCACCTGCCAATCCAAAATTGCCACAAATACAAAGTGGAGAATACTGAAGCAAGTATTAATAACAACTATTAACAATATTGCCTGTCTCTTTACCCGCTCCGACAAGTTCTCAAGGATGGCTAGATATGCCTGAATCATTCGGTAAACATGGACCTTATGGCCTCAAAAAAGTTTCCAGTTAAACTAGATAATGCTTAAGGAGCACTGAGATAGCCTTGAGATGAACATATGTCGATGCATTCATTACTGTTGTTGTAGAGGGAGGTAAACAGGCGGAAAAAGACAGACCTGGGTTTGAATAGTGATTAGCTGGATAACCTTGAGAAATTTGCTCACCTCTCTGAAACACAATTTTATTATCTGTAAAAAGGGCCTAAAACTAGCCTCATAGGGTAATGAGAATTAAATTAAATGAGCTAAAATGTATAAAATGCCCAGCACAGTATTCAACATGCAATAAGCATGCAAGTCAGATTTTTTTTTCTTTTAACAAAATAAACAAATGAAAAGCTCCAGAAAGCTAACTCTGGTCAACTTCTGGTTAACTCAAAGTTCAGAAGAAGTTGAGAGGTATCTGATCCAAGTCTTTAATAGTCATTTTAATAACCTCACAAATTACTGTTTGGCTCAGATTCTGCTTCTGCAATGGGTGAATCTTGGCATACTGAGATTTTTCCCAAGGTTGTTCTTATTCTTGCTTCATAATTAGAAGCTGCCATACCAAATTACTGCACAATTACAGCACCTGAGTCTTTCTTGGAGCGCTTTCAATTAAAATACTAGCTGGAATTGGGGAGGCTTAATTTTCCTCACCTTGTTGTTCCAAATCAATAGTGGATTATTTGACCCTATATAGGAATGATAGTTCCAAGTTCCAGGTATCTCACAGGTTTATCTATAATCCACATGACTTTATTATGTCAGTAAGTGTTATGCTATTGAGTAGACCAATAGACTTTAAAATAATGATAAGTTATGAAGCACTTGATAGATGGACTTTCTGAGTTAAATAATTTGGTTGCATCAAGAGGAATGATTTCTGTAGACAGTTGAAACATTTACTTGAATTATAGAAGCAAAGACTGGCAATACTTTGCAAAATGCAAGAGTACAAAAGTAGAGGCAGGAAATAATGAAAGCTCATCCAATGCCAGCCCATTTTCTGAACAAATAAGCCCCTCTTTTAAGTCGGGAGGCACTAATGCCAAAGCAATCCATCCTTATGATCAGCAAGTGTCTGGTCTTCATTGTGCACTAGTTTAGGGCAAAGCCATGAATTGTATGTGACTAACACCTGCAAGGCAAACAACATAACTTTTAAGGATTTTCCCTTTATTATTACCAGCAAACATGATTAATGAACATCCTAGCCAGTTCTCTGACTCTTATCTCTGACAGTTATAAATGCAATGATGTATGTACATATGTTTAAGTTTGTGTAACACGGGAGAGTGGGAAGGTTCAGGAAATGAAATTGAAAACATCTCTTTCTTGCTCAGGAATAGTGGTAGTCTATTCTTTCAGAACAGAGTTTCCAAAGATCGGTTATATCAACTGTCTGTACAATCTTAAAACATAACTATATAACAGAAGAACACATAGACTCAGGGTGAGCTGGCACCAAGGAAAGCTGTGTTCTCTTCTTCAAATGAATCTTACGTGGAAGGTAAACATGTAAAGATATAAATAGCATTATTCTGGTTGAAAGTGGGCTTGGTGTAGTTGAAAAATAGAAAAGAGAATTAGGGGACCATGTAAGACTATATATACACATACACACATATAAGTGATTATATATACATATAAGTGATATATAATCATATAAGTGATAATAAATATATATAAGTATAATTATATATGTATATATGTGATTAGATATAAGGGATTGTATTATAATCACATAAGTGATTATATATACATATAAATGATATAATCACTTATATGTGTGTATGTGTGTGTGTATATATATAAATGTGTGCATATATATATAGAAATATACACATATTTCCCTCTGAATCTTTTGCAAGATTTTATGTATATCAAGAGTCTTCCATGAGTTTCAAAAATAATGAGAATAAAGAGAATGAGATAAAGGCAACAATATGCATTTTCCAGAGCTGACAAAAGACATGAATTCTCATATTAGAGGGAAAACAAACAAACAATAAACAAATAAACAAAAGAATAAACACCGAAATAAGATAAACAAATGAAAATTCAGACATGGAAAAATGAAGTTACAACACATGCGTGTAAAAGATGAAAATGTTACAAGCTATAAGGAAAAGTACTGTAAATATTTACAAAAAATGTCAAAATACACATAAATATACAATGTTCATGGATTGGAGGACTCAATTTCAAAAAGTATCAATTATCATCAAATTAATCTATAAATTCAATGGCCTTTCAATAAAAATCCAAAAAGTTTCTTCTTGAAATGTGCCATAAAAAAGCTGGGTGCAGTGGCTCATGTCTGTAATCCCAGCACTTTGAGAGGCCAAGGTAGGAGGATCACTTGAAGCCAGGAGTCAGAGACCATCCTGGGCAACAAAATGAGACCCCACTGCTACTAAAAATAAAAATACGAACTAAGTGCAATGACACATGCCTGCAGTCCAAGCTACTTGGGAGGCTGAGGCTGGCGGATTGCTGGAGCCTAGGAGTTTCAGAATGCAGTGAGCTATGATGGTGCCACTGCCTTTCAGCCTGGGTGACAGAACAGCACCCTGTCTCTAAAAAGAAAAAGAGAAAAGGAAAAAGGCAAATACTTCTATAATTCACCTAGAAGAGAAAATCTCAAGAATATTTAAATCAGTTTTGAAGATAATAAATAACATACATGGAATTTTGCTCTTCCAGACATCAAGGTTATAAAACTACAGTCACTGAAAATTTCAATCTGGAGTAGAGTTAAGTCAATGTAACAAAAAGAGGTCAGAGAAATAGCGTTGTATATTTATAGAAACATGGCCCATCAAAGAATTCTGGCCAGGTGAGGTTAATAGGCTAGTAGGTATAGAAACATTTTAACCTTTTTAGAAGAATCTATAGGACTGATAGGACAATTTTTTAAAATTGTGATAGAAAAGGATTTTTTTTAGGGTCTTCCCCTGTGGCCCACGTTGGAGTGCAATGGTGTGATCACAGTTCACTGCACCCTCAATCTCTGGGTCTCAAGCAATCCTCCTGCCTCATCCTCCCAAGCAACTGGGACTATAGGCATGCATCACCACATATGGCTAATTTTTTTTTTTTTTTTTTGTAGAGATGGGGTCATGCTTTGTTACCCAGGCTGTTCTCTAACTCCTGGCCTCAAGTGATTTTCCCACCTTCACCTTCCAAAGCACTGGGATTACAGACATGCATTACCACATCCAGCCTGAGAGGGATTTGTGAAGACATGAATGGCAGAAACCATAAAGAAGATCTGTACATTTTTTCCATAATAAAATTTAAAACATAATTTTAAAATCTGTCTCCATGGACAAAGTTAAAAGAGCAGCTCCAGACTGGGAATGAATGTGTTTTGGCAACACACATAATTATTATACCAAATACGTAAGGAACTCTTATATTGCAGCTAGAAAAAAGACATTAACCTACTAGGGTAAAAAATGAGCAATGAACATAAAGGCAGTGCACAGAAAGAAAACCAATGGACAGTAAGTGAGAAGGTATCTTACTAGAAATAAGGGAAATGCACTTGAAAGCTCCAGTGAGATGCTATTTTATACTCATTCAATTGTAAAAATTAAAGTCTGAATATACAGTACCACTGTTGGATGCCAAAAACCCTGAACCCTCACACAATGTTGAGAAGAATGTAAACAAGTATAGCTACTCGGATAATAACTTGGCTTTTATGAATACAATTGGAGATGCACATACTCTGTGAGCCTCAAGTACACTTTTAGTTACATTCCAGCCTAGTTCATCTCTTAAAAATGTGTGCAAAGATATTCCCTGTCCCGCTACTTGACCTAGTGAGTGAGTGGAAGGTACTTTAGTATTTATCCATAGAGATGAAATGAATTGATTAAATGTGACATATTCATAATATAGAACTGCATCAGGCAATTAAATGAACTAGAAACTATATGTATTAACACAAAAAAAATAAAATGTGATGAAACAAGGTGGTTAATGACATTTGTGGTAAAGTATTTATAAAAATTTTCATAAACACTCAATTAATACAATATGTATTTTAATGGCAGGCTCTACATATGTAGTAAAAGCATAAAAACAGACAGGAATTATACATACCAAAAAAGAATAGTTGTGTTTGAGAAGAGAACAAGAGAAATATGTCTGAGAGCGTTTTAAAAAAGGGATTTCAATGTTTCCTATTATGTTTTATTTCTTTTATTTACTATTCAATAAATTCATTCTAGGTGCTTTTTAAAAAAATATTTATCCATTTCTAAAATTTAATGATAATACAAGAACCAAAGAAAACTCTTGGCTATCCCCCTAGGTTGGCTGCATGTAAAATATGTAGCATTTTCTTACAATTTTAGAGGGTTGCTAACATTATAAAAACTATCTATCCATACTTAGGATTCCCTTGTTAGAGGTTTCACAAACCTCACCCCCGAGGGTCATCTATCAGTTCCTTTTACTATAGAACTGTTGGTGGTCTTTACTTACCACCAGTTTAAGTGATTATTAAACTGTTTTCAGCAGAACTTTGTTTCAAAGCAAATCAAAATACAATCTAACACTGTAAAGTAGAGAAAAGTTAACTTATTCTGGATAAAGCAGTTATGAGTAAATTGTTCCAGGTAAATCGGCTTCCCACTTATTCTGGAAATTGTCTCTGAAACCTCTAAGATGATACTAGGGCTACAAGATTTGAAAACCACTATTTTAATATCTTATACTGAAAGGCAAGCCGTGATTAAGAGCCCAGTCAATCATCAAATTATCCTATTCTGCTCAGGTTTCCAACATTAACAAGTTCAACGGTGAAATAAAATGAAGAAAAACAAAGTGCCAGTGTTTTGTTTGTTTTGTTTTGAGTGACTTATGAATATTATAAAAGCACTGAGCAATTTTTAAAGATGACTTAGGCATTGACAATTGAACCAGGTAACCTGTGGATGGAAGGCATCAGCAAACATGTACTGAATGTGTGTCTGTATGCACACTCTTAAGTCTAACAGAAACCTCACTATATTTACAGTTAAAACTTAAGACAATATGGACATATAGGTTTCATTTTCTTTTGCCCCCAGGAAGCTCAGAGCCTAACTATAAAAATCATAATAAATTACATTGAGTCTCTTGGTTAACACCCTACCTTATGCTTTTTTCCTTCTTTTTTGCCTGTGTTCTGATTTTTCCTCTCTATTCATAGTTTTAAAAATCTATGTGGTCTTATTGTAAAAAGCTTCAAATTCCCTTTAGAAAGGGATGTGAGTATAAATAAAGAAGAAGACATCTTATTTTCATTAGATACAAAATTTTCATTCTAGTCCCAGTCTTATACAATAGCTGTTTTATGAGTATCTGTGAATTTGCCATTTACTTCTTCAACCGCATCAACTGTGTTTTTTTGGTGGTACACATTTTTAATGACATTCCAATTTTTATTTTCTGTTGGATAAACTGATGACAACATCGGTCAATAAAATGATACAGAAAATAAAATATAATTGGGCAGTAAGCTTCAGAAGGAGATTTAAAGGTCTTTTACCTCTCAACCAGCTCACCACCATAGAAATATCGGTTCTTATTTAAATTAAACATCAGTGTGAAAATGTCAATTGGAGTATGTCTTCTTTTTTATAAATGCTAGTTAATGAAGCTCAGACTTATATTTTTCAGAACTAAAAAGTGGATTCCGGTTTTACTTCTCTTGCAAATTTAGAACTAAAGGGTATACAATAAGCACACATCCCATAAGAGCTCACTAGTGAAGGATGAACACAACTGTAAGCCAATGAATGACTTCACATAATTATAGTGGCTTCATCCCCAATTTATACCAGGTATTCCATTCTTGGTTTCCGATCTTTCTTAATAATGGAAAGGTAAACTTACTTAGCCACAGAGTCAGTCATCTAACTTCATTATAAAATTCCAAGGTATATATACTAAATAGTTTCATCTTGGCATGCATTTTCTCTTTTTCTAAAAACCAGATGAGTGATTTTAGGCTGCAATCAGCAAAACAGAGGTCAGAGATTTTTAGAATTAATTTGCATTTCATTATGAAATGATTCCAGGTGCAAGAATTAAAATGCCTCATTTTGCTTCACAATCTTTATTTAAAATTCCATTTCTATTTTCATTCCTGTAGAAATGACATCCTACACTCATTTATGTTTTGTTTGTTTGAGGAAAAAGAACTCAGTCTACTGGGACCTAATTATCGGAACCTAATTCTAATTACAGTCTTTTAAATCAACGCTGTAGGCTTTCCTCTTCTCCACTTCTTTTTGAAAAAGGCCCATTTATATTGTTCAGAACACTTTCCACGTTAGACACTTCTATTTATAGATACCATCTACCAAGGGTTTTGTAGCTATGTAATCTCAGTTTGCCAAACAACTTCATGCTCATTTGAACTAAGGAATTTCTTTGTAATTTAAACATGCAGGATAAGAGATGCAAATATAAAACATACACTAGACTTTTTTGTTGAGATAAAACATAACATTTTTCCCTGAAATCTTATTTTTGCCAAAAGATATAAAGAGAGCTACTAATAGAGCATGTTGACTATAGATGTTTAAGTAAAATGCACAAAGTTTGATCATTATTATTAAGCGGTCAGAAGTCTGCTGTCAAAACAGTATTTTCCCACTAACCTTTGAACTGGTAAAAAGAATAGGCAATAAATTCAACTAGCAACTTTACAGCACATGTAAAAATAATTACTTTCAATTTTCCATTTTATTATTTTTATATCTCATTTTATAACATAGCTATTTGCTGTTGTAAGATAATAAATATTTAGTCCAAAGGCTCTAATTTTTTTCTCACTTAGTATCCGTTCACTTATTAAATATTAATGCTTAATTGTTACTCATCTCTAGTGAGTAAATATGGTATCATCTCAAATACCAAGCAATGAAAACAGAATCTCTCCTACCAGGAACCATTATAATGGCACAATTCATACCAGACATATACCCTATTCACTTATACTAAGATATGCATGACAAACAAGTACTGCAGAATAACAAAGATTAATCATCTCATCAGGCAATGACGTATCCTGCTACTAAAAGGACAGCAGTCCTTCCCATGGTCTAGCCACAAGAAATATATCAAACACTAATGAACGCACGTAAAGGTATTAACAACTCAGTTTGAAACTAGCAACTGCAGTTTGAGCCTAGACACAAAGACTGTATCTCTATTTAAAAAAAAAAAAAAAAAAATGTTTGTGATTGGGCTGGGTGTGGTGGTGGCTCACGCCTGTAATCCCAGCATTTTGGGAGGACAAGGAGGGTGGATCACTTGAGGTCAGGAGTTAGGGACCAGCCTGGCCAACAAGGGGAAACCCCTCTCTACTAAAAATACAAAAACTAGCCGGGCATGGTGGCGCGCTTCTGTAATCCCAGCTACTCCGGAGGCTGAGGCACGATAATCTCATGAACCCGGGAGGCGGAGGTTGCAGTGAGCCAAGATCGTGCCACTGCACTCCAGCCTGGGCAACAGAGCGAGACCCCCTCTCAAAAAAAAAAAAAAAAGAAAAGAAAAAAAAGTTCGTGATTGGTAGAAGAGAAAATAGATATTCTTTGGTCAACTTTTTGGGCAAAGTTTAGAGGTTTTTGTTGAGTTGTAGTATGTGTTTCTTCTCTCCCTTAAGAAACTTCTTTAAGACAATGGCCTAACAAATTACTTAGAAAAAGCAGAACTACCTGGAGGGTCGTTAAAGAACACCAATTGCTAGCTCTGCCTCCGCAGTGTTCTTACTCAGTAGGCGGGGGGCAGGCCTGAGAGTCTGCATTCCCAAGAAGTACCCAAGGGATGCGGCTTCTGATGGTCCAGCAACCACATTTTCAGAACCAGTGAGTTTATGAATGCATTTTATAGTTTTATTGGATCTTTTTCTTTTCCATATGACAATTTCATCTCAAGATACTAGTGTTCCCTACAATATATTTTGAGAAATGTGTTTTATGGTCCTCTGGCTGAAAGGAAACCTTAGGTTGAAAAAATACTGTGGAAACAAATGAGGACAAAAGTGCTCCCTTCACTTCTAATAGCACATTTTAGAAAAACTGCGAGACTTCTAAAATGGAAAAAATATATAAAATATAGTTTAAAAAGGTATTTACCTTCTCATTGCAATTATGACAAAAAATACTGAAATTGCTTCTAACATATACATGTAGTATTTTTAATGCAGAAGATTAAAAATAACAAATGATATAATTTCTTTGTGGACATAAGGAAATGTCAAATTCCTCAGGTCCACAATATATATTGTTTAAAAACAAAACAAAACAAACAAAAAAATTTGCTTTTATAATTTTATAATCAGGGCTTTCTTAGGAGAAGATAGAATTAGAAAAAAAAATTAAAACCCTTCTATACTTAAAATATGCTGAATTTCTTTTTTCTTGGTAGAAATCTTTGAAGTGTACATTGGCTCCTCGGGCTTTGCTGTGAAGGTGTTTGAAAATCTGTTTATCTAAAGATACTTATGTTAATGAACACCTAGTAGTGCTGCAAATTGATACCACTGAAGAAAATAATATGGTAAAAATGAATAATATTCATAATGCTTTGATTCTCCCAAGAATTTATTACAATTAAATACTTCAAAAGAAAAAAATGAGTAGAAACTGTTTCTGATAAAATCAGTAATTTTGGGGGCCGGGCACGGTGGCTCAAGCCTGTAATCCCAGCACTTTGGGAGGCCGAGGCAGTGGATCACGAGGTCAGGAGTTTGAGACCAGCCTGGCCAAGATGGTGAAACCCCATCTCTACTAAAAATGCAAAAATTAGCCAGGAGTCGTGGCGCGTGCCTGTAGTGCCAGCTACTCAGGAGGCTGTGGCAGGAGAATCACCTGAACCCAAGAGGGGGGGAGGTTGCAGTGAGCCAAGATCGCGCCACTGCACTCCAACCTTGGCGATAGAGTGAGACTCTGTTTCAAAAAAAAAAAAAACAGTAATTTAAAAAAAAATTTAAACAAGTTAAATGTCTCTAAACAAGGAAACAGTTAATAGATTATAGACATTAAATGGATGGATTAGTGTGTCAAGACAAAACAGGAAAGTTATGAAGGATGTGACAATATGGAAGGCATTAACATAATACTACAACATTCAAAAATAAACCTCAGGCTGGGCACGGTGGCTCATGTCTATAATCCCAGCACATTAGGAGGTGGAGGCTGGAGGATCGTTTGAGCCCAGGAGTTTGATGCCAGCCTGGGCAACATAGCAAGACACCTTCTCTACAGAAACTAAAAAATTTTTTAAAAAAAATTAGCCAGGCATGGTGGCGTGTGTCTGAGTCCCAGCTACTTGGGAGGCTGAGGCAGGAGGATTGATTGAGACTGCAGCGAGCTATGATTGCGAAACCGTACTCCCCAGCCTGAGCAACAGAGTAAGACCCTATCTATTAAAAAATAATAAGTAGACCTCACAATTACTTCTTTGTTCAGATAACACTACAACAAGAAGGGCTAGAAAGAAAGGACAACAGTTGAATTTTGATACTGAGAATATGGATGATTTTGATTTTTTTTTTCTTTAAAAAGATGTGTCAATGTTATTTTAACAAATGTGAACATTTTTTAAATGTCTCTATCAAAATGTTAATTCCCCACACACAAAAATGTGTCACCTTAATTTTCTGGCAGATGATATTAATAGCAGAAAGCCCAGAGCATGGTAGAGGCTTCTGGAAGGATACTAGTAGGGGGGAAAATCACTGAGAAAAAGGAGATTGGAAGCTTCCATAACTTAATATTCTTCTGAATGTCTTAAACAAGACCTCAATGGATACATACAGTTGGCCCAAGCTGGAAAGTGTTCAAGAGTGGGAAGATGCATACTCTGTTCCAGAGACGGCTGAAATTTTAAAATTAATAATAATCCCTCTCTGTTTTCTTCTGCCTCCACCTTTGACTGCATGTCAGTCATCATCCTACATTCCTATATCTCTATTACTTGAGCAGTTCCCTCTTGAGTTTAAAGCAAGTAAAGGTTTTTGTCCACTTGAACAATCACTCTGGAGCCTGACATTTCAATTACTTCTCCTTATTGTCCTTCATCTTAGAATAAGCTAAAGGTAAGAGAAATAGATTCGACTGTTTTTCTTAGACATAATGATAGACCATTTTGTCTTCCTTTAACTGCAACCAGGTTAAATTTTTAATTATGTAATCAATTTTCTCTTTTTTAAAGAAATGTAATTTATCAAATCAAAATTAAAAGCTCTTGATATAATTAAAATCAGCATAAGATTAGTGATCTTGCTGATTACAAACAATATTTTTCTTCCAAATTTTTTTTTTTTTTTTTTTTTTGAGACAGAGTCTCACTCTGTCGCCCAGGCTGGAGTGCAGTGGCGCGATCTCGGCTCACTGCAACCTCTGCCTCTCGGGTTCAAGCGATTCTCCTGCCTCAGCCTCCCGAGTACCTGGGATTACAGGAGCCCACCACCATGTCCGGCTAATTTTCTGTATTTTTATTAGAGACTGTGTTTCATCGTGTTAGCCAGGATGATCTCAATATCCACACCTTGTGATCCACCCGCCTCGGTCTCCCAAAGCGCTGGGATTACAGGCGTGAGCCACCGTGCCTGGTCTCTTCCAATATTTTTATTAAAAAGGCTTAGGATTTTGAAGTTTGGATAGAGCAGCTCCAAGTTTGTGGCTTACTAAATGAAGAACAAGCTTTTTTTCTTTCCTTATTACACCATCTTTACATAGATCTTTCAATATTCAGAAATACAACCATATTCACTATAAAACACTAACTTTAATTTAAAACATCTGCCTTAAACTTCTGAACCCCCCCCCAAAGAATAATTTAAAAGTACAGAACATTTTTCCAGTTATTTAAAAACTGGTATGTGGTACAATTATAAAGTTGACCTAAAAAGCAAGTCTCAGCATATTCTTAATCAGAGTAAAATGTGGTTCTTTCCAACAAATGCACTGTTGAATTTCTTTCTGCCTTTGACAGTAAAACAGCTGTGAACAAATTAAACTTTGGGATTTTGAACTTTTCTCTTATGACTCACTGTAGACTTCTCTTTTTTCCTGTTCTGCAGCTACTAGAATGGGATCAAATATTTTTTGAGGTCACACAATTATATGTCACATTGTCTACACTAGGTTTTAATCTTGAGGGTAATGCTTTCACAACCTCCACTTCATGGAAGGATCCCAGTAGGGGCTTCCTTCATTGGTGAGCATAGAGTGATGGAGGGCCTACTACGTGCTGGCTCTAAGCTATCAATTATCTCATTGGAAAAGGAGGAGATAACGTGCATATATACATGCTTGTAAAGCTCTGATGAAAAGGTAGATTGGAGAGATAATTCACATTACTCACAAATCAGCCATCAATTTGGTATTAAATAAATCTCTAGAAAGTTCTGAATTCCACTTCTGTGAGGATTAAGACTTTGATCTGGTTTATGGAGAGATAATCAATAAGAACTAGAGTAATAGAACCATGGGAAACCATTTCTCCAACATTAGGTGCGTAATAAACTAGACAGTCTTTACACAGGGAAGGACAGAGGGGCATACCTGGTCTATACAAAAAGCCAAAGTACATGTGCTGACAAATACAGGTGAGTTCATAGGAACAACAGGGCAGGAAGCTTCAAAGTGGAGCTACTTTGTAGTAAACTGGACAGATGGCCAATACACATAAGGCCGTTAAAATACACTGCTGCAGTGCATCCAGCACTTAACTAAGAAGGAAGGGGGATGGAGGAATGCAGCAATAGTAAGAAAGGCTGAAAATCTTTAAAGAATGAGAAGCACAATCATGAAGTTCATGTTGGTTGTTTTATGAAGAATACAAATATTCTTAGTTTAACCCAGTTCTCATGCTTGCATTCTATGCAGTCATATATTCACATAAAGTTAGGCTCACATCTGGAAATTTAAACCAAATACATATAAATGTATCTATTAAAATTATTTATTAATTACCCAAAGTTTCCAAAAATCACTATAAAGAAAGGAAGAGCGGTTAGCTCATGTAAACAAATCAGACAATAAAAACATAAGCAAAACACAATGAATGGATGTGCTAACTGCTATTCCTTGTAGTCTGCAACATTTGCATCCACTAGCCCCCCACAGATTCATTATATGGGATTGTGAAGCCATTTGCAAAATATAAAGTGCTATAAAAATACTGGATAATAATGATAATTCATCTTGCTTTCCATTCCTATAGTATTTATTTCTATTACACTAAATTTGAGCTTTAGTTGCTCCCAAATGAGTCTGTGGGTCCATATTTCTTTCTCTACCTCTTGCGGCAATACAATCTGAACATGTCAGGCAGGTCAGTGCTGGAGGGAGACAACGTTTGCCTGCAGAAGAGTTTATATAGTGCAGGTCAAATGATGCACAGTGCAGCTGGCTTTCCTGATCAATCTCAATGGGCACGTCTTATTTCTTCCATTTGGTAAAAACTGATGGAGTGAGAAAGCCCTCCCAGTTGGTCACTTCTGCCACCAATTCATAGCATCTTTCTATAAAAGCAATATATTGCCATGGTGCCTTTTGAAATGTTTTCTTACAGGCTTAAATGTCTGTTTTCCACCATGCATAGGTTTACATGATGACATTATTTCACCGTCATTGTTCATCTTGCTTTTTTTTACTCTACTCTTGTCTATTTAACAGACTGCTGAATTGGAGACTCCTAGATTTTTTAACAGAATGGTTCTACCTGCACATCATACAATTTTATGTGTCACCACTAAATAAGCAGATGGTCACTTGTCTCCTGCATCTGATTTCTGTGGGAATTCTCAAGGGAGGAAACACCCAGCTTCACAGAGAAAAAGGAGGTGGGAGGTGGCAACAGAAAACAAACAAACGAAGAAATAACAGTAAGACAGGTAGCTAAATAGAAACTAAATCAACTGTGTACTACCATGAATTCCTAAAGGGCTTCCTCCCTTCCTTCTTTCCTTTCCTTCTTTCCTTTCCTGTTCCTCTCCTCCCCTCCCCCACCTTTCCTTTCCTTTCCTTTCTTCTCTCATATCAACACTGTATCAGATTCCTTAGCTTTAAATATCTTTTTAAAATTTTTTCTTACATATTCAACAGTTTATTTGATCACCAGATTAAATTGTTATTTATTATGCAAGAATGACTAATTTCTAATAATGAATTGAAGAATCATATCAACACTATATCAGATTCCATAGCTTTAAATATCTTTTTAAATTTTTTCCTATATATTCAACAATTTATTTGATCACCAGATTAAATGGTTGTTTATTATGCAAGAATGACTAATTTTAAATAATGAATTGAATAATCATATGAACACTACATCAGATTCAACAGCTTTAAATATCTTTTTAAATTTTTTTCCTATACATTCAACAATTTATTTGATCACCAGATTAAATGGTTGCTTATTATGCAAGAATGACTAATTTCTAATAATGAATTGAATATTAAAAATGTTCTTTTTAATATAACTGATTTACCAGTCAGTGTAATCACCGTATTAATAGGCTAAAGAAAAAAAAATTATATCAATTGATGCAGGAAAAGAATTTGACAAAATTCGACATCTATTCACAATATTTTTTAAAAACTCAAAAAATGAAATATAGAGGAGAACTTCTTCAACTTGATACAGTATACCTATAAAAAAACCCTACAGCTAACTAACATCATGCTTTATGGTGAAAGATTGAATAGTTTTCCCTAAGACTGAAATAAGGTAAGGATGTCAGCTCTCACCACTCATGGCATGTGCAATAAAAAGCATACAGATTAAAAAGAAAGAAATAGGCTGGGCACGGTGGCTCACGCCTGTAATTCCAGTACTTTGGGAGGCCAGGGTGGGTGGATCACCTGAGGTTAGGCGTCCTAGATCAGCCTGGCCAACATGGTGAAACCCCATCTCTACTAAAAATATAAAAATTTGCTGGGCATGGTGGTGTATGCCTGTAATCCCAGCTACTTGAAAGGCTGAGGCATAAGAATTACTTGAACCCAGGAAGCGAAGGTTGCAATGAGCCAAGATCACACCACTGCTCTCCAGCCTGGGCAACAGAGCGAGACTCCATTTCAAAAAATTAAAAAAAAAAAGAAAAAAAAGGAAGAAATAAGACTGTCCTTATTTGAGATGAGATGATGGTGTATAGAAAATCCCAAGGAATCTCCAAAATTTCCCTAGGATAAGTGAGTTCAGCCACAAGTCACAAGATACAAGATTAGCAAAAAAAAAATCAATTTTATTTTGCACGCTAAAAATGAACATGTGGACACCAAAAGTTAAAATATAATCTCATTGGGCTGGACACAGTGGCTCAAGCCTGTAATCCCAGCACTTTGGGAGGCCGAGGTGGGTGGATCACAAGGTCAGGCTTTCGAGACCAGCCTGGCCAACATGGTGAAACCCTGTCTCTACTAAAAATACAAAAATTAGCCAGGCGTGGTGGTGCTCACCTGTAATCCCAGCTATTCAAGAGGCTGAGGCAGGAAAATCACTTGAACCCAGGAGTCAGAGGTTGCAGTGAGCTGAGATCAACCACTGCACTCCAGCCTGGGTGACAGAGTAAGAGTCTGTCTCAAAGAAAAAAAAAAAAAAATATATATATATATATATATAAAATCTCATTTATGATCACCTCAAAAATGGCATCATTAAGTATAAACCTAATAAAATATATATGGGACTTCTGTGCTGAAAACTATAAAACACTAATGAAAAAATCAAAGAATATCTAAAAAAAAGAAGAAGCATACTGTGCTCATAGATTAAAAGAATCGACATAATGGATATCAATTTCCTCCTAAATGACATAGAAGTTTAATACAATTCCAATAAAAATTCTAGCAAGATTATTTGTAGCTACAGAAAACCTTATTCCAAAATTTCTGTGACGAAGGAACTGGAATAGACAATGATGAAAGAGTAGAATAAAGTGGGAGGAATCACTCTACTTGATTTTAAATCTTATTGTATAGCTACACCAATCAAGACTGTGTGGTATTGGCAGAGGGGCTGACACAAGAGCAATAAATCGGAATAGTGAACCCAAAAGTAGATCCATACATATATGGTACCGATTTCTTGACAGAAGTACAAAAGCAATTCAATAGAGTAAGGATAACCTTTTCAACAAATGTTGCTACAACAATTGGCTATCCATAGGTAAAGTAAATAAATAAATCATCTCAACCTCAACCTCAACTTCACATCCTATACAAAAGTGAATTCAAATAGATTGTAGATTTAAGTATAAAATATAAAGCTATAAAATTTTTAGTAGGAAATATAGAAGAAATGTATCAGGATATAGAACTTGTGAAAAGTTCTTAGACATGGCAGCAAAAGCATGATCTGTAAAACAAGAAAATCTATAAATTAAACTTTATCAAAATGTAAAATTTTTGCTCTGTGAAGGACACTATTAAAAGATGAGGAGAAAACACACAGACTGGGAGAAAATATTTGCAAACCATACGTATGACAAAGGTCCGATATCTAGAATCCAAAAAGAACTCTCCAAACTCAACAGTAAAAATATGAACGATCCAATTAGAATATGCGCAAAGGATATAAAGAGGTATCTCACTGAAGAGGATATTTGGATGGTAAATTAAACACATGAAGAAAAAAAACTGCAACATCACTAGTTATTAGGGAAACACAAATTATGACTACTGAGGAGATAGTACTACATACCTATTAGAACAGCTAGGGGGAAGAACGCTGGCAAGGATGTAGATAAACTAGACCTTTTATGCATTGGTGAAGGGAATGTAAAATTGTACATGCACTCTGGAAAACTGTTTGGCAGTTTCTTAGAAAATGCACCAGGAACCTATCATATGAACCAGCAATCAAAAGTTAAGACAATTAAAAGTTAAGATAAACTTTTAATTGTATTTATAACATATAGTCAAGCAAAGAGAAAAAAATAGAAATATTTGACACTTTAAGAATAGTATAATATAACATAATCTTTCTCATTTAGTGATTTATGTTAGCTCTTATTTCTAACTTGTTCCAGAAGCCATACATTGCATATGTTACAGCAATCACACGGTTGCTGGTTCATAAAGCATTTATCCCAGATAAATGAAAATTTACATCTTCACAAAAACCTGCACATAAATGTTCACAGTAACTTTTATTTGTAATAGTCAAAAAGTGGAAACAACAAAGCTGTCCTTCAGTAAGTGACTGGTTAAGGATACCATGATATGTCCATACTATGGACTACTACCCTGCAATAAAAGAAACAAACTACTGATACGTGGAATGGCTTGGATGGATCTCTCCGTCATTATACTGAGTGGAGAAAAGTCAAAATAAAAACAAATCACAAGCTTCATGATTCCATTTATATATAACATTCTCAAAATGGCCAAATTATAGAGAGGGTAAATTTGTGATTGTCAGGTGTTAGAGACGGTGTGGGTGGGAGTGAGTTTGACTATGAGTGGGTAGCATGAAGTAGGTATTGGTGGTAATGTAATGGTTCTGTGTCTGTGTAGTAGTGGTTACAGGAATCTACCCATGTGATCGAAGGACATGGAACTGTGTAAAAACATTTTACCAATGTCAATTTCCTAGTTTTGGTAAAGCAATCTAGTTATGCAAAATGAATCAGTCAAGGAAACTGGGTGAAGAATACATAGAACCTCTCGCATTTTTGCAACTCCCTGTGAATTTAGTTATTTCAAAATAGAAAGTTTAAAACAATAAAATTCTCTCTTTTAATTAGTGACAAGGGATATAAGTTTTACATGTGCATATATAGAGAAAGAGATGATAGATATATACTAAAAGCATATATATGATTTATATGGTCTTTGGATAACTATAACTTGATCTAAAATCTTCAAAGTCTTGAGACCAGGAAATAAATTAATAAAGACATATATATACACAATAAGAAATATTTAGATTGCATTTATTTTAAATGATCCTTAAGCTGACTACTTTGGGAGCTACAGATAGTTCTATGGCTGCCAGAATATTATTTAATATAATTGGTTCTCCTTGATGGCCAAGGAAATAAAAATAAAAAATCTCCCAAATTATCTACCATTCTGAGTAAGCAGTTTCCTCAGTTGAAGATTCTGATTCATAAGATCAAGTCATCAATGCATGCACAGTGGAATGAATGAATCAGCAATAATAATAAGCAATGAATATAGAAGATGAACAGTTTCTTCTTTATGTAGGCTCGAAGATTGAATTAAATTAAATTATAAATTTAATGTAATTTAATTAATTCTAAGACCAACTGTATAGTCTTTCTAAGTGAAAAATCAGGTTGGTGGTTGTTGCTAATAAAGCTCTCACCTCCGTAGGTCACGAACATAAAATTATTTCATATCCACACCAAGAGAATAGCATTTAGAAGAGGAATAAATGATCCTTAACCTTTGCTATGGACTAAATGTTTGTGTCACCCAAAAATTCATATATTGAAGCCCTAATCCCCAATGGGAGAATATTGGAGGTGGAGTCTTTGGGAGGTAATTAGGGTTAGATTAAATAATGAGGGTGGCACACTCATGTTGGAATTAATGCCCTTGTTTAAAAAAAAAGGAACAAGAACTCTTCTTCTTCACCATCTGGAGGACACAGGGAGAAGTCGACCGTCTGTAGGTCAGTACCAAGAACTAAATCTGCTGACATCTTGATCTTGGACTTCTCAGCCCTCAGAACTGTGAGAAATAAATGTTGTTTAAGTCACCCAGTCTGGAGTATTTTGTTTTAGAAGCCCAAGCTAAGATAACTTTTAAGTAATTAGTGTCTCTTGCAGAAGAATGTATGTAATTATATGAACAAAATGATAACTAACTGTTAAGCAATTTCTTTCCTTATTGGCCATTAAATTTGGAAAGATTAACAATATATTTATTGATTGATCAAGTATTAATATGTTATAAAATGTTAAAAACTTAAAAAATATTGATCAAACACTTGCCCAGGAACAGTCAGGATTATTCTAGAGTATCACTGGAAAACTCGTTTATCATTCATTCAATAATCGAGATATCTTTACTGATCATTTAAGCTCCCTAAGTCTCCTTCATGTTCAAATTCCTACAACATTTTGTACTTACATCTTTTAATGCATTCTATCTTTGATTAGAGCCATGTAGATATCTACTTATCTCTCCTACCAAATGGTAATCTCTATGCTCAGTAACTTCTCACAGAACTAATATTCTGTTTTGTTCAAAATCATGAAGGTAGAGCACTCATGTTGAATTAGCTGAATGAATACAAGAAAGAATGAATGAACAGTAAGAATGTGCTCACCATTTTTACCTTGATAGGTCAACTTATCTCAACATCAGAAAAATATCATGTTTAGGATTATTAGAATTACTGATATGTTTATCCAAGTGTTGTATGTATTACATTCTAAGAAATGTAGATAAGAAGAAATAAAAGTACAAAGATAATGTGTCTTCTAAATATATGTACTAGATAAACATGTAATGTGTTTAGGAATTATTATTATCTGGATATTGGTCATATTATATTTATGTTAATTATTTCTATATTATAAATATTATTAATATCTCATAGACACAAGTGAAGAAAAATGTAAAAATTGTGTATATGCCATAATAGGAACACTGGTTGTTCTAGGTCAAAATTTCAAAAAGCAAAAGGAATGCTTTAAATGAAACTTCTATTAAGCCTACCATATTCTTGTTCTCTTGGTTATTTATAAAAAAATGAATTTTAAGACAAATTTTTAATTGTATTTATAGCATATAGTCAAGCAAACAGAAAAAAAGAAATAATTGAATTTTAAGGACAGCATCATATAGTATAATCTTTCTCGCTTAGTCACAAGTCACATATTTTACGTTAGTTGTTATTTCTAACTTGTTTGTTACAGAAGTCAAAGTCTCACGGCTGAATAATGATAAAACTAGAACTGTTCTAAGACAAATCTACTTTTTCTAACGCTTTGATGAGATTGCTCCATTAAGTAGGTACACATGGGCATCTAGACTAATTGGATAGTCATTGGCTCAGATCTTCCATTCATATAAAGGTTCATATAAAGGATTTTCCAAGTTATCCTTTCCTGACCTATATACAAAAATAGGTTTGTTATATTCTGAATTCAGTTTGTAATTATTTCATGACAGCAAAAATGTCCATAACATATTCTTCTTCACAGCAACTTAGGTAACCTGTAATAAGAGTATTTGGTTACAGGACAAATTATCATTATTTTCCTAGTGAAAATTTTGTATATATGTATTTACAAAAAAAAAAAAAAAACAACTTTTTTTTGAGACAGTCTTGCTCTTTGGCCCAGGTTGGAGTGCAGTGGCGCAATCACAGCTCACTGCAATCTCTGCCTCCCAGGTTCAAGTGATTCTCATGCCTCAGTCTCCTGAGGAGCTGGGATTACAGGTGTACACCATCATGCCCAGCTAATTTTTGCAGTTTTGGTAGAGACAGGGTTTAGCCATGTTGGCCAGGCTGGTCTCAAACTCCTGACCTCAAGTGATTCGCCCACCTCAGCCTTCAAAAGTGTTGGGGTTACAGGCATGAGCCATCGCACCTGGCTATTTTTTAAATTATATGTCATTGTTAATATGCCTGATATTTTTATCAAGAATGAAGTGAAGTTCTATAGACCCTTGATGTATTCAACTTTTATACTGGAGAGATTTGACTTAAAATCCTATAAAATTTTGATACATTATAGATTACTTTTGAGAACATTTATTGAGTCCTTACTATACTTATGCCAGAATCAGTGGTAAAGTCTTTACCTGAATAATTACATCTTATTCTCTCAGCAATACTGTGAAGGAAGCACTACTATTCTCACATTTTTACAAATGAAAAAATTGAGGCACCAAGAGGTTAAGGCTCAAGATCACACAGGTTACAAATGATGAAGATAAGGTTTGAACCCAGTGACTCCTGACATCTGGGCTAAATTCAATTATAATGTAAGCCATGCTCAAAAAAGGAAAAGAAAAGAAAAAAAAACAACAACAACAGAAAGTGACGGAAGATAGGAAGTTGAAGCAACACCTAATATCATTTAAGGAGTCATTACAGAAGAAAACTCTGAGCCCGGGAGGGTGAGATCACCAGTGCTTGTAAATTACTAGAACTAGAGCTTGGAAAAGTTTGGAACAATTAGAACCCAGTGTTTTTGTTTGTTTGTTTGTTTGTTCATTTGTTTATTAGATCATCATTATATTACAGGGGCCTAATGCTTGCACAAGAATAAAAAATAAATTTTCCTAGTTCTTGAAAGGGACTTGTGGTATAAAGGAGAATATAAATGGTATTTGTCCCCAGTTCTTGGCTTGAAACTTTTGAAGCCCTTGGAATTTCCTAAGTAATAGGGTTGTCTTTGTTACTACTAATAATAAAGTCACTCACGCTGAGCTGCTAGATCATTTCAGGGGGCTGGTCACCAGGAAGGCCAACAACATGATTAAAGAGTTGAAACTTTGGACCAGC
Organism: Theropithecus gelada; assembly: GCF_003255815.1. Taxonomy (NCBI): domain Eukaryota; kingdom Metazoa; phylum Chordata; class Mammalia; order Primates; family Cercopithecidae; genus Theropithecus; species Theropithecus gelada. The sequence goes on along the minus strand of NC_037678.1, from coordinate 86,752,318 downwards.
CTAATCTCCAAGAAGTGGCAGGGACTAGATATTGAGTTTAATCATGTGGCCAATTATTTAATCAATCTTGTCTATGTAATGAAACCTCAATAAAAATTCTGGACACTAAGGTTCATTGGAGCTTTCCAGGTGGTGTATGCATTGATGTGCTGGGAAGATGCACCTGGATTTTACAAGGAGAAGGCATGGAAGCACTTGGTCCCTCCACCCAAACTTATCCTGTACGTCTCTTCATTTGGCTGTTTCTCATCTGTATTTTTTATAATAAACTGTAATTAAAAGTGTAGCAATTACCTGAGTTGTTCTACCAAATTATCATACATGAGGGGGTTGTGGGAACCTCGAAATTTATAGTCAGTTGGTTAGAAGGGCAAGTGGCCTTCCTAGGCTCAAGTACAGATAGCAAAGTACAAATGGCATCTGAATTAAAGAGAGTCTTGCGGATGACTGAGCCTTTAACTTGTGGAGTCTGATGTCAACTCCAGTGGGTTAACATCAAAATTGTATTACAGTACCCCAGTTGGCATCAGATCAGTTGGGCTGAAACAGAACATCAGTCCCAACTATGAAACATCAGGTCACTTAAACTGTCTGTGTCTAAATTTCTCATTTGTAAAATGGAATAAGATTAGTGCTACCCATTAGGGTGGTTGTGAAACTTGAGTAAATCATGCACCTAAAGTACAAAACTAAAGTCTCAGGATACAAAATTAATGTGCAAAAATCACAAGCATTCTTATACACCAGTAACAGACAAACAGAGAGCCAAATCATGAATGAACTTCCATTCACAATTGCTTCAAAGAGAATAAAATACCTAGGAATCCAACTTACAAGGGATGTAAAGGACCTCTTCAAGGAGAACTACAAACCACTGCTCAGTGAAATTAAAGAGGACACAAACAAGTGGAAAAACATACCATGCTCATGGATAGGAAGAATCAATATCGTGAAAATGGCCATACTGCCCAAGGTTATTTATAGATTCAATGCCATCCCCATCAAGCTACCAATGAGTTTCTTCACAGAATTGGAAAAAACTGCTTTAAAGTTCATATGGAACCAAAAAAGAGCCCGCATTGCCAAGACAATCCTAAGTCAAAAGAACAAAGCTGGAGGCATCACGCTACCTGACTTCAAACTATACTACAAGGCTACAGTAACCAAAACAGCATGGTACTGGTACCAAAACAGAGATATAGACCAATGGAACAGAACAGAGTCCTCAGAAATAATACCACACATCTACAGCCATCTGATCTTTGACAAACCTGAGAGAAACAAGAAATGGGGAAAGGATTCCCTATTTAATAAATGGTGCTGGGAAAATTGGCTAGCCATAAGTAGAAAGCTGAAACTGGATCCTTTCCTTACTCCTTATACGAAAATTAATTCAAGATGGATTAGAGACTTAAATGTTAGACCTAATACCATAAAAACCCTAGAGGAAAACCTAGGTAGTACCATTCAGGACATAGGCATGGGCAAAGACTTCATGTCTAAAACACCAAAAGCAACGGCAGCAAAAGC
>NC_037678.1:86736442-86750402 GCF_003255815.1 Theropithecus gelada | reverse complement strand
ACCATTATGGAAAACAGTATGGCGATTCCTCAAGGATCTAGAACTAGAAGTACCATATGACCCAGCCATCCCATTACTGGGGATATACCCAAAGGATTATAAATCATGCTGCTATAAAGACACATGCACACGTATGTTCATTGCGGCACTATTCACAATAGCAAAGACTTGGAATCAACCCAAATGTCCATCAGTGACAGACTGGATTAAGAAAATGTGGCACATATACACCATGGAATACTATGCAGCCATAAACAAGGATGAGTTTGTGTCCTTTGTAGGGACATGGATGCAACTGGAAACCATCATTCTTAGCAAACTATCACAAGAACAGAAAACCAAACACCGCATGTTCTCACTCATAGGTGGGAACTGAACAATGAGATCACTTGGACTCGGGAAGGGGGACATCACACACCGGGGCCTATTATGGGGAGGGGGGAGGGGGGAGGGATTGCATTGGGAGTTATGCCTGATGTAAATGACGAGTAGTTGGGTGCTGACGAGTTGATGGGTGCAGCACAGCAACATGGCACAAGTATACATATGTAACAAACCTGCAGGTTATGCACATGTACCCTAGAACTTAAAGTATAATAATAATAAAAAATTTAAAAAAAAAAAAGTACAAAACTCGTGCACGATGGATAAATTATTACTAGTATGTATTATTCCTACGCAGTTCTATCATGGTACCGATACAACTTTATATTCTCCATTATTTTTCATTTTGTGTCATGAATATAAGCAATATTTCTTGTTGCTCCTTAATCTTAATAATTCTCATGTAATGGCTGCATAACAATCCATCAATTTGAGCGAAAGTAACTTACTCCACTAGTCCCTTCTGAAAATAAAGTTGCTCCATATTTTTGTATTTAAATTGTATGTCTTTATGCCTAAGACTTTTTCTTTTTGACAGTTTACATTTAAGTTCCTAGGAGTGGGATTACTGGGCCAATAGATATAATTATAATTACAGCTTAAAACATATTGTCGAATTGTTTTCCAAAAGAATAATGTCATATTACAATCTCCAATACTGTATGAGGGTGTATGTTTTTACCACAACCTCTTTAACAAAGGATATTACCAGTATTTCAATGCAATGTATTATTTTAAAATACGTAAAATGGCATATTCTTGCTGTATTAATATGCATTTCTTACATTCCTTTAAATACTTCTGAAGTTAAATTTTTCACTTAGGAAAAAAGAGTCCCCCATTCTAAATTATTTCTGATATTTTTGGTATATTGATATTTTGATATGTGTTTTAGCAATTTAAATATCGATATTAACACATTCTCTTTTGTAGCAATTTTTAAATAACATAAGCCTCATTCAGAATGTCTTCATTAGCACTCTCTTGGTTACAAGAAATGAGAAAACCCTCACACTTGTGCTCAGGTAGAGGGTGTTTGGAAGAGACAGAGGAAAATTATGATAAGGAAACACAGGGAGAAATACTGGGTCTTACAAGGCCTGTAAAGTGATCAATTCTGCACTGCTCTCATCCCGCCAAGCCTCGGCTCTGGTTCTGTTTCTCCCTTCAGGTTGCTTTTATTCTTCACGTTCTGTTTCCACACTCTGCTGCACATGGACCATTATGGCTGCCTTAGTTTGAGCTTCAGCTTCAAGGCCAGATGATTTCCTAATTTAAGCAACCAACACCAACTAACAGAGTCTCTTTTTCTCTGTGCCTATATTCCAAATCACATTAGACCATTTTCACTGCACTGAAATGTCCTCCACCTGTTTGTACCAGATGTACTGGGGTTCTGAAGCCACATGTTATTTGGGATTAGTCCCTTCTAAGCCTTTGGCAAGTTTCTCCAAGAAAAATCTGTGGAATTGGCCTTAAAAAAAAGTTTGACATGCCTAGTAAAGGGTACAATGAAGAACCCTGATTTTCATTTCTGCTAAAAGTTAGCCAAATAGCCCTGTGTGTGGGCACATTCTCCAAGAAGGTCCTCACTTCTAATACCAACTGTATGTTTGAGAAAAGGGGTCCCCAAAAACACCTTCAGGTTGATAATTTGCTAGTAGGATTCACGGAGCTCACTGAAAGCTACTATCCTTACAGCTATGGCTTTTTAGACAGAAAGGACACTGATCAAACTCAGCCCATTGAAGTGATGCAGAGGGAGGAGCCTGGGAGGATCTTAAACAGGAGGTTTCCACTGTCCTTTCCTGTGGAGTCAGGTTGTGTTACTCTCCCAGAACTGACATGTAACAACACACAGAGGTAGGTAACCGGAAATTCTCATTCATTTAATACTCACATCCATCTGGGAAAATATTTTTTCTATTATACAAATGAATAAAATAAAGGTTATAAAGGGTAACTAATTTTCACACAATCTAGCTTGCAAATGCCAAAATAGAATTCAAACTCCAGTTTATCTGTCTCTAAAACTAGTTATTTTTCCTCTCTGCTCTCCAGCCTATGGCAACAACCAGCCTTAGAAATTTAGGGGTGTTGCTGTGCCCTCCTGTGTCATAGTGTAACTGTAAAAGCGTCACTTAACCCTAACTTACTACCATCTCCCCCTGTACCACTGCCCCCACCCCCACCCTACAAGGTCAAAAAGTAGAAAAACAGTCCTTGCTTAGACATCAGAAATCACTTCTGTGAACATTTTCCATAATAATATTTACAAGAAGGCAAATACCTAAATCCTACAGGTAAAATTCCTTTCATTATTCTAGATGTTACTCATGTTACAGATGAGGTTTTTAAAATTTATTTTATTTTATTTTAATTTTTTGCTGTTATTATAAATTTCTGGAATTAGATGCATGGAGAGGATAGGGGAAGAAAAATTAAGTTACCAATTAATTAGTTCAAGGGAGGAATGTAAATAATAATCTCAACTATTATACACATTAATTTTTCCATGATATCAAGAATCGGTAATAAGTCCAACTGGCTTCAATGAAAACTATTTAGAAATTTCTAAAATACCATTTTTTATCATAATGTAAGAATATATTAACATGTCCATAGGTACCTACAGATTTAAAATGAAGGTTTCTGGAATAATATACAATTAAATATATTTAGTTCACAGTATTTTGATGAATACAAATTCAAATTACTCTGCATAATGCTCAAATCGTAATACGTGATCCCATATGACATCAAGAACTTTCGATTCCCTATCTAAGTAAACACCAATTTGCATTTGTGATTAAAGGTTATTGGAATATTTAATATCAATTTGACTTTCCCCTTTCACTCACCACTTCCTCCCATTTACCTACATCCGGGTGAGAACTAAAAGTTGACTCTATTTATGGAAGTGCATCTGCAATTAAAAAAGAAAATCACAATCGAAAGTAAAAGAAAAACACAGTTAATCATTATTACTTTTTACTTGAGCTTCTCCAGCCCTATTAGCCTATGTAAATGAGGTCTTACAGGGTGCCTGTGAACAACATTATCATTATGATCACTGCAGCCTTATTGAAGACTAGCATCCAAAGCTATAATGACGTAAAAACAAATGCCAAGAGCAAGGCGTACCAAGCCTCTGGCAGCCAAAGGTATTCACTCTCTCTTCTCTCAGGTAATTAAATCTCCAAGTTAACCACAGTCGGGTTCACTAGACTTTTCTTCACATGCACTTTTGAACCCAGACTGAAATCTTACACGTTTAGACTCACTTCAAGTTTATGGACAAGGAGGTCCCGGTTTTCTTTCATCTATCAGCAATGAGAACACTGCCTCAGGATGGCAGAGGGTGGGAGTGGCTGTAGGAGAATGGACACTGCCTTATAACATCTCACTCCAGTCAAGATGAGGCCCCCTCAAAGAAACCTCCAGGGGAAGAAAACAGATTCTTAGAAAGTTTCTCTACTTTGATCCTTCCATTCTCCATTCTCCATTCTCCATTCTCCACAATTAAGATCCATTATTGCACTATAATTTTTCTTTTCTTTTTTTTTGAAATGTTGTCTTGCTCTGTTGCCCAGGCTGGAGTGCAATGGCACGATCTCGGCTCACTGCAACCTCCACCTCCCAGGTTCAAGCAATTCTCCTGCCTCAGCCTCCTGAGTAGCTAGGATTACAGGAGCGGCCCCATGCCCAGCTAACTTTTGTATTTTTAGTAGAGATGGGGTTTCACTATGTTGGTCAGGCTGATCCCAAACTCCTGACCTCATGATCCACCCGCCTTGGCCTCCCAAAATCCTGGGATTACAGGCATGAGCCACCGTGCCTGGCCCATAATTTTCCTTAACATGTGTTCCAAGAAAGATATTGCTAGAACTACAAATTCAAACTTAATGGGAGAGAAAAAACTGTAAAAGATTAGTGTTCCCACAAAAACACAGTGTGCCAGCTTACCTAGGTAGTAACACATGGCCCACAGATTACACTCCTTATATTAAAGAGAAACATAAAAAACTCCAGCAAATGATTTAAAAAGGATATACTTCTAGCAAATACACTGAAAAAAAATTATGATTTTTGGTTCTCTCTTGAGGACGTACTTAATTTGAAAGAGTTGACACAGACATTCCATGAGTTTAAAACATTCTTACAACACAACACACTGAGTGGTTTCTGAAAGCAGTATGAAGGCCAAGTAAAGAAAAAAAATATCTGGGTGCATGCTAAAATTCTCCAGAGCCTAATGCTTCTATCCTCTGAAGGAAATTAACCCATTAAAGAAATAAAAATGAAAGCATGTCAGTTAACTGATTAGAAAAAGCAGAATTTTTTCTCTGTATTTTAAAGTTAATTTTTTTTTTTCCTTAAACTGACACATTGGTCTGTGAACAGGGCACTGAGATTATTTCAGTAACCCAGTAATATTGTTTGGCTGTGACTCCACCCAAAATTATCTTGAATTATAGCTCCCATAATTCCCACATGTAGTGGGAATTCGATTACCTACCTGGTGGGAGGTAATTGAAACATGGGGGCAGATCTTTCCTGTGCTGTTCTCGTGATAGTGAATAAGTCTCATGAGATTTTATAGTTTTATAAAAGGGAGTTTCCCTGCACAAGCTCTCTCTTGCCTCCCACCATCTTAGACGTGATTTTGCTCCTCCTTTGCCTTCCGCCATGATTGTAAGGCCTCCCTAGCCATGTGGAACTGTAAGTCAATTAAACCTCCTTCCCTTATAAATTACCCGGTTTTGAGTACATCTTTATTAGCACCATGAGAACAGAGTAATATACACACTCATATTCTCTAGCAGTTTTTTCCAAAACTGGATTTCTCCTTTTAATAAACATGAAAATTTCATGCCGGAGGTTAAGGAAACAATAATTGCTGCTATAAAAGTTCAAACCTCAAATTTCAGAGGCTTAATACAGTATAAGTTTACCTCTTGCATTATTACAACAATGCTAATGCTAAAATTCAATTGTGTGTGTCGAGGCAGGGGGCAGCACTCCCGGTTGGATGGTTCTTCCCAGGGTCTCAGAACCTTCCTTCTTGTGCACTTGGCCACTTTCAGCACAGAGGTGTAAGTATGCCCTGGGTCTCAGCTCCATTTAAGCCTAATAGGAGAGGAAAAGCATGGTAGACCATGAAGTCAGGTTCTCAAGGCCAGGCCAGGATGTGGCAACCATCACTTCCATCCACATGTAATTGGACAGAACACTATCACATAGTGTCATCAAATGTAGAGGTAGATGGAAAGATTGTGTGGCTGGATGCCAAGAAGGAAGACGAAATGGGGTTGGTGAGCACTTTGTAGTCTTTGACATACTTCCAAGGAAAATACTGAGAAGTTCTCATAAAGGGTGCCATCTACAAGGTTCACATCTTGGAATCTATATGTTTTATACCCCTATCAGCCAAAAAATTCATTCACTTACTTACTCATTCTTTCATTCAACACTTACTTATTGTGTATCCATTATGTGTCAGAAGCAGTTTAAGTTAGAAGATATACTAGTGGAAAAAACAAAAATCCCTTTCTGCATGGAGATTGCATTTTAATAAAGAGTGATAAGACAATTTTTTTTAAAGAAGTACATTTTTTATTATATTATATTATAAGTGATTAAGATTGGGAGAAAACAGAGAAGAGAGGCAGGGAATGCCACTACTTGAGGGAATGGGTAACAATTTTAAGTGGAGTGATCATATCTGAAAAGGAAATGATGATGTGTACCATGGGAAAGTGTAGTCAAGCAGTCAGTACAAGTGGTTTGATTTACATTTTCCCAACATAAATTTACATGATCCTGAATATGGCTCCTCAAAACATAACCACTTCTCTGGAGTTCTGACACTCACCCTCACACCTGCACCAACCTGGTGATTATCCTGCGGCCTATAAAATGAGTACAAAGAGCTTATATTTCCATTTCTAATAAGTAAAAACCAAGATAGATATTTTTCATCAGAAAAAAATACCTTGGAACTCATGTACTCCAATTGAATCCTTTGATATGTGAAGGTACTCAAGTCAAGGGTCATTAAAGATCTTGGGCAATAAGGTTATATAAATGGTAGACTGGGAACAAGAACTCACTTAGGTCCAAAGATTTTTGAGAAATAATTTGAAGTATGTAGAGAGTTGCAAGTTCCAAATTACCTGTAGCCTTGAAAGACCTTTACAATGACTCTGTACAGCGTCACCTGGCATAGAACTGGTCCAATAAAAAGTTGTGAAGGCAGCAAGAAAAGAGCTGGAATGCACTTCTCGGGGTTCTCCTAAACTGAATCTCTGCTTTTCTCTCTAGCACCTGATCATGCACTCACCTACCCAAGCCAGCTTTGCCACTTGGCTTTGAATGTTAAATTTTCAGCCCCAGAGATTTCAGACTAAAATATACTCCCATTGGAATCTCCTGACTCAGCACACTACAGGATTCCATCTTTGCTGGACTTCTCTGTGGTTGGTGTCATGGAACTAAAGCTTAGGGCAGTCATCATAAACGTAGAGAATTAACCTCTTAACCTCTGAAGATATAAGCTACCTTGACAGGATTTATATATGTTTCCTATTGCAGTGTTTTCAAAGAAACGATGTCCTTCTGCTAAATATCCTCAAGAAGAAACATCAAATTTCTAAAAAGGCAAAAACAACACATTGTTAGCCCCTCCTTCCTCCAGGCACATTAAATAACTCACTAACAGTTCCAATTCTTTTCCTATGGCACACACATTCCTTCCGTGGCAACAGCTGGAACAATCTGATTCCCAGGTCCCAGGCCAGCCAGCTCTATCAACGAAGAATGGAAAGAGCCTAGTTCAGCTCACTGGACTCAACAACATGTGAACTTTGCTGCTGTTCACTGTGTACTTTTGAGAATAAGTTCCTTTGTCTGGAAATCTTCCTCTTTCCTGGTACCCCAATTCTAGTTGCTGGGAAGTTGCCTACATGGGTTTCCAGGGCTCAAAATCCACCCATCACAATTTCTCAAAGATGGTGGTCTTGCCTCCTTCTTAACAGCCTTTCCAGGAACAGGAATTCTGTTCTCAAAACCCAACCTAGTGTTTAAAGATGTCTACCTTTTGGTTCATGCCTGTAATTTCAGCATTTTTGGGTGGCTGAGGCCGGAGGATTACTTGAGCCCAGGAGTTTGAGGATGCAGTGAGCAAGTTATGATTGTGCCACAGCAGTCCAGTCTGTTTAAAAAAAAAAAAAAGATTTCTACCTTAGGCCAGGCCTCGTGACCTTTGATTATATATGGTATCTTGTGAGACCTCCCAAACAGCTGAAATTCCCTGTTAGGAGTCCTTGAAGATCTAAGTAGTAAACATCTGCATAAGTGGCCACCTGTTGACATCATCTCCAGGAATCTAGGTCTCCCTACTTGATTATGCAACTTCCTATTTGTTATAAGCGAGTGCTCCTACTCACTTGACATAGGAGGAGTCTGGTTTCTGGATGCCTAAACAACCAGAATGGTCCACTGCACTGTCTTCTGAGAAGCAGCTTTTCAAAGGCAGCAGTCTCTAATCTCACGGAGACACGAGGGGGCTGTGGATCAGCCAGGACTGCACCTTCCAGTACAATGGCCACTAGCTCTGTGCAGCTACTTCAATTTACATTTCAATTAATTAAAGTTAAGTAAAATTTAAAATGTAATTCCTCAGTCACGTTAGCCACATTTCAAGTTCTCAAAGCCACATATTTCCAGTGGCTACCATATTGGACAGCACAGAGACTATTTCCATTAGCACTGAATATTCTAATGAATAGCACTGATTTACAGCCTGGAAATGAAATGTCAAAGGGCACAGATTTGGCTAGTAGGAGCCAGCCTTGATTCATTCATAAAACTAAGAGAAGTGTGCCCAATATCCACTATGCTAGTCCTATCCCTAATGGAACTAATATTCCAATATTCTTACAGCATGGGCTACTGGATACAGACAATTAAAATCAGAGATCATTATTTTGTTCACTGATAAATACAAGAACCTAGGACAGTGATTGGCACATAAGTGAAGCATAGTAAACACATATTAAATGAATGAACACACATGGTTCAGTTAATTATAAGGTGTTACAGCCTAAATATCTATGCCATCCCAAAATTCATATGTTGAAACCCTTCCCCTAATGTGATGGCATTAGAAGGCAGGGCCTTTGGGCGGTAATAAAGATTAGACAAGGTCCTAAGGACAGAGTTCTCATGAATTAATGTTCGTATAAAAGAGACCCCAGAGAAAGCTCTCCATCCCTCTGTTCTCCACTTTGTGATGATACAACAAGAGAGCAGTCTGCAACTCAGAAAAGAGCTCTCACCAGAGTTCAACCACACCAGCACCCTAATCTCAGCCTTCCAGCCTCTGGAACTGTGATGAATACATTTCTGTTGTTCATAAGCCACTCAGTTCATGGTGGTTTGTTACAGCAGCCTGACCAACTAAGACATAAGGAGGTGATCATAGAGGAATAGGAATAATTTTCTAGGTTCCATTACAGGTCAGATTGAATAACTCACTAACTGTTCCAATTCTTTTTCTATGGCTACTTATTTTCTAGTCACTAATTCTACATCTTGGATCCATTAGCACCAAGAAAGTATGAACAGACAGGGCCATGGTGGATGCAAAACTAGATTAGTGGCATTACAGTTGAATAAAGTGGCACTCACATTCAGAAATCAGTCCTCTATGAGTCTGGTTAGCACAAACAGGTTTTCAAGGCTGATGTTCTCTGGGAGAACATAAAAAATAAATTGTTTCTATACGAAACAAACTGGGCCTCAGAGCTCAGATCAGATTGGTCCCAGTTGCAGCTACATTTAAGCAGTCAAACCCCTGATTGCTCTATTTAACATCTTCTAACAATCATAGTGTTTGTTTGTCCCTAAGCTTGTAGCACAGAAGAGCTTTTTCTGGCCCTACCAATCACTCAGAACTGTCGGTACAAAAATGAGACAGGCCTTCTCCCTTCTCCATCCCACACTGTGCCTTCTCAGTTGGGATGGTCCAATCTAACAGAGTATATAGATTGGATAGTATCAAGGAGAAAAGAGCATGGACTAGTAAAATGATTAGAGAGTGGAGCCTCCAAAGAGGGAGGAAGAGGCTGGTTCTTGGGGAGAAAGATGTGAAATAAAAGGACTGGGAATTATATTTAGGTATTCATCACTGAGGCTGGATCTGCATTTGGAATCTAAAATAGGGAATTTGTACTATCATCTGAATAATTTAGTCTACAAGTGTCTCTTTTGAACTGTGCATACCTCTACAGCTGAAAATTCTGGGGTTTATTTAGATTCCTGCTCCTTTCCTACATTTTTCTATACATAGATAAATGAATAGGAGGAAAATGTAGTTAATCATGTATTCACCTCGATCTATAAAAGTCATATTTAAAGAAGATATGTAGACTAGAAGGGAAGAGGTACTTTCCATCAAACCCAGTAGACCACAGAAATCAATCTTGGAGTGTAGTAACATGACAGATGTTACAGTTGATCTCTATCACACTCTAAATGCATGGACAGGCAGCTTTATGAATAACTGATATTCTGGGATCTTGGAATAAAAATCTCAGGTCCTTTTAGGAAGGATGAATGTTTGATTAAAGCTACTTGGTATCTTCTTAGAAATGATCAAAGAATACTCAGATATATAGAAGTACTGAACTGGGAGACGAAATACCTAGTTTCTAGTCTTATCCCTAACACTAACTAGATGGATTATTTACTTCCATTGGTCTCTGTTTTCTTATATCTGATATTGGAGGTTAAAGACAGGTCAGTGTCTGGTTTCATAAAGAGAGAGAGCAGAGGGAGAGAGAAGATATCACTGATTGTCAAAGTATTAGATAAATGGTGCATTCTAATGAAGACTTCTTCTGAATCACTGCCTTGCTTATATCTGGACAAACAAGTAAGATAAACATGCCATTCCAACATTTTTACTCAGTAGATCAATTTTTTATCCTCAATCACAGTGACATCATCTTTGAAAAATGTTTGCAGTAGGCACTTTGGTTTCCTTTGGTTAGAAAAGGGTTTAAAGTCCTCCAACAAATGAACACAAAAAATGTCAAAATCATGTAACAAGAGCATGTACAAGCCAAGCAGTATCAGATGTACTTTCAGATTTGTGGTCCTAATTCACCCTGATGTGAGCGGAAGGTCTGGCTGATCTGAAGCCCCGAAAGGAATGCTGACAATATGCCTTTTGCTTTGTACTGTTCATGCTGCAATTCCTAGGTGCATCTGGGTTATCACTGAAACAATACTTTCTATTTCCAAAGCACTTTATAATCATTAATGATTTACGCCTTACAACATCCCTCCAAGGGAGGTCAGTAGCAAAACACGAGGAACACAAATGAAGAAATAACAGCTGGAAGATGTTAAGTGATATGGTGGAAACTGCACAGCAAAAAAGATAGTATCAAAGCAAAGTGCCCTCTGCTCTTCACACAGATAGTCAAGGTGGGTGTGTGATGGAGAATATTTCCATAATAAGGTTACATATATTCCCCTACCACCAATAAAGTTCTACCCCTCCAAAAACTCCCCTCTCCACCTCACTCTTTTCTTGCTTTCTCCTTAAGCCATTTAATGTTTTAAGTCACATTTTTACTATATTACAGTAATTTAATCCTCTGGTATTTGCAATTCAATCAAGTATCCTTGGTTGTAACCTAATAGAAGTTAATGAAAGACCTTCCCTAACCAGAAAAGATTAGAAATATTTAAACCATATTACTGGCTTGTCCCCATCCCATACATTTTTGTCCATGATTTTAAAGTTTTTATAGATCCACTGATGTCTATTCAAGGATTCCTTCAGACTCAAGTTCCTACTACAGGGATGCTGACCCTAGAGATTCCATTTCTACTGCCACCCAAGTCCTCCAACTAATGAACACAAAAAATGTCAAAATAATGTTGTAATAAGAGCATGTACAAGCTGAGTCCTAACTCCAGGAATTGAAGGATCCTAGTCTGACATTGGCTGGGACTCTTGGAACCCATAGAGCCCTAAATTAACAATGCCTGCTCTAACTTCCAGAGGTCATTTGTCAGTAGTTATATCTGTGCAACTTGCATTGATCTGCAGAAAACATACGTCTCAGAAGGCTGTATGTTCACCAACATTTTGTAAATTATGTGTCATGTTTCTACAGATTTACATTAGAATATAATAGATTTTTTACTTTTAGGTTAAAGGCATATCAAAGTATCAATCACTTTTGATGCCTTAATTATATATTTTTTCTCATTATTAGGTTTCTTTCAGAGGTGGGGTCTCGCTTTGTTGCCGAGGCTGAAGTGCAGTGGTGTGATCAAAGCTCACTGCAGCCTCAAACTCCTAGGCTTAAATTATCCTCATGCCTCAGCTTTCCAAATAGGTAAGATTACAAGTGCACACCACCACACCTAGCTAATTTTTTTAAAAAAATTTTGTAGAGACAGGTTGTTGCCATGTTGTCCAGGCTGGTCTTGAACTCCTGGCCTCAAGCCATTCTCTCTCCTAGGCTTCCCGAATAGCTGGGATTACAGGCATGAGCCACCATGCATAGCCTTAATGCCTTAATTTAAAATGCATCTACTTTTACTTCTTTCATTTTTTTTCTCAGCAAGAATCTACTAAACACTAGGGAAACCTGAAATAATAGACTTTTAGAGCTGTATGCTTTTACATGTTGAAGAAATATTTTTGTAAAGTGAGTAAGTCCTCAATTCATCTCTAGATTTTTTGCCAATATTTTCCTTAAGATATGTCAAAACCATTATTTAAATCAGAAATATTCTTTAAAAGTGACCTCAGGGCAATACTTTGACCATAGGTAAGCCCAAGTATATAGAATTCTCTGCAGATTTCTTATATATTCTCTTGGTTGCTCCTAAATGCATGTTATCATGGGGTAGTCTTTGGCTTATCAAAACAATGCCATATGTAGGCGATTTATAAGATACTATACTATTATTTTGTTAATAAGTTAATTAATTTTAAAATTATTTAATCTGACATGAATTGATAATGGTGTCTGCATGAATAGGAATGTGTTTAATTATTTTGTGAGCAACAATAAAAAAAAAAGTTACCAAAGAGCAAATCACATAATCAAAATGTGAAAACTACGTGTCAATACTTTCTAACCATTTTATGTACTGAAGAAAATATGAATGAGTGTGGATGTGAGGGTTCTGTGCTTTGTGAAATGGGTCCGGTGCAGTGTTTGTCTATGCATCATTACAGAATAAAACAAGTAACACCTCTTCCCATAATATATGAGATCAGCTATTTATAGAAGAAAGCCAAATACTATAAACTTAAAACCCAAGAATTCATTTCATTCCCAACTCTGTATTCAAAATAATTTTATATTTTTTAGGAGGCCAAGGCAGGAGGAATGCTTGAGCCCAGGAGTTTGAGACCAGCCTGGATAACATAATGAGACCCTATCTTTACAAAAAATTTACCATACATAAATAAATAACTGTATTTTGAAGAAAGACCATGTGAACAGAAGGAGAATGCTAAGCATGGAGGGTGGAAAAAAAAAATGTGTGTGTGCCCGGGGGTGGAGGGTAGACAGAGAGGCATGATTTGTAGTTTTTATGCAGCGCAATCAGGGAAGAAAGACACTGCATTGAAAGGGTGCTAAAAACCAAAGTCTATGTGTGTTCTACAGTAAGATGGGGATAGTTTAGTCTGAATGAAAGAGCTCTAGGACATTTGATGGAATTTCAATATCTCCTGTTCACCAAGTAAATTACCTGTTGCTACTTTATCTCTTGCGGGGCTCTGAATCCAGGAAGCCCCAGCAGAGTACTGTCGATCATCAGAATTCAATACAACTATGTGGGTTAAGTCTATTCAAAGGAGAGAGAGTTAAAAAGAAAGTTGATGGCTGGGCGCGGTGGTTCATGCCTGTAATCTCAGCACTTTGCGAGGCCGAAGTGGGTGGATCATGAGGTCAGGAATTCAAGACCAGCCTGGCTAAGAAGGTGAAACACATCTCTACCAAAAATACAAAAATTAACTGGGCGTGGTGGTGGGCAACTGTAATGCCAGCTACTCGGGAGGCTGAGGCAGAGAATTGCTTGAACCCAGGAGGCAGAGGTTGCAGTAAGCCAAATCCTGCCATTGTATTCCAGCCTGGTGACAGAGCGAGACTCCATCTCAAAAAAAAAAGAAAAGAAAAGAAAAGAAAAGTTGACAAAGGACAAAAAAGCACATATTGGGGCCTGGTGAAAAATAAAGGAGCAAGATGGCCAAGGGAGCAAGATGGCCGAATAGGAACAGCTCCAGTCTCCAACTCCCAGCGCGAGCGACACAGAAGACTGGTGATTTCTGCATTTTCAACGGAGGTACTGGGTTCATCTCACTGGGGAGTGCTGGACGATCGGTGCTGGTCAGCTGCTGCAGCCCGACCAGCGAGAGCTGAAGCAGGGCGAGGCATCGCCTCACCTGGGAAGCGCAAGGGGGAAGGGAATCCCTTTTCCTAGCCAGGGGAACTGAGACACACAACACCTGGAAAATCGGGTAACTCCCACCCCAATA
>NC_037678.1:86667791-86702464 GCF_003255815.1 Theropithecus gelada | reverse complement strand
AACTCTCTGCTGTGAACCTCGTGTCGGTGATCCTTCGCGGCGACCCCTGCCCAGGAGGGAATCGAGAGTTCGGTTCCAACATTTGGTGCGTTGGCCGGGAATGGGGGTCGTCCGAGGACCCCCGACCCATCCGGCGGAGACCTATCTGGCCCGGGCCACCGACTGCTGACTGGACGGACCTACCAGGTACTTTCGTTTTGTTTTGTCTGTCTTGCCGGCTAACTCTGAACTCTGGGGAGTACTCCGTCTGAATTAAGTGGGGAAGGGGGACAGACGTGTCCGGCACCTTCCCACTTACGCCCCGGGGGACGCCCTGGCGGTAGTCTGGGAGAAGGCTGATGACTCAGTCAGCCTCCCTAAATCTGTAGGCAGGGTGCCGTCGCCCCTGCCATCCGAATATTTTGTGAAACTGTGGCGCCACTCTCTGGCCGCGCGGCTTCTTCTCATTTGTTTGGTCCTTTTGTATGTTGCTTTCATTTTGTCCTTGTGTGTGAAAGAATCTCTAGACAGAACTATGGGACAGACGTTGACGACCCCTTTAACTCTGACTCTGACTCACTTCCCTGACGTTCGGGCTCGAGCCCACCACCTCTCTGTAGAAGTCCGTAAGGGACGATGAAAAACATTCTGCTCGTCCGAATGGCCAACCCTCCAAGTTAGGTGGCCTCAGGACGGAGCATTTGACCTCTCAATTATCTTACAGGTTAAAGCGAAAGTGATGGACCCTGGGCCACACGGACACCCAGACCAAGTGGCCTACATAATTACTTAGGAGGATCTGGTCCGAAACCCTTCTTCTTGGGTAAAACCCTTCCTCCATCTGCCTTCCCCATCCCAGTCTACCCTTCTTGCCTTGGAAGCCCCAAAGAACCGGAATCCGGACCCGCATAAGTCAGTCCTCCCAGATGAACCCCAGAGGGATCTCCTCCTTCTTGACCCCCCGCCTCCTCCACCTGAAAACCCCCTCCTGAGACCTCCACCTTACGCTTCACCCTTGCCCCCTGTTTTGTCTCCAGCTCTTTCCTCTATCACCTCGGCCCCTACCCTTTCCCCAACTTCCCCCTCGGCGTCTCCCTCGACCCCGTCTCCTTCTCCAGCCCCACCCGAACTCACTCCTCGGCTGCCGCCACCGACACCTCGTCTCCGCTTGCAGCGGACCGAGAACCCAGATGGCCCCCCAACTTGGCGATCCTCCCTTTTCCCTCTCCGCACCGTCAATCGCACGGTCCAATACTGGTCCTTCTCTGCCTCTGACCTCTACAACTGGAAAACCCATAACCCTTCCTTTTCCCAAGACCCTCAGGCCCTAACCTCGTTAATTGAACGAGGGCCTCCCTCCGGGCGGGAGGAGCCGCGGGCGCTGCCGCAGGGCCCGCAACCACGGCGGTGGCGGCGGAAGCGGCGGCGCCGGGCGTCCCCGAGACTTCGGGCCTCAGCGGGAAGGCGCAGGCTACGTTGCTGCGGAGGCCAGGCGGGCGGCCCGGGGGAGCCTCACTGCGCTGCGCCGTGCCGCAGGGGCCGGGCCGGGTTTTTGCGCCTCGCCCGCGCCGCCGGACCGCAGTCCGGGCTGCAGCCCCGCGGTTTTGTGAGTTCCCCTTCCCCCGTCCTCTCCCCTCCCCCATCCGGCCCCGGCGCGAGCCTCTGCCGCAGCAGCTACGAGGGATTTCCCCTCACCCGCCCGGACTAGGACTCTCCTCACCCACCAGCCCACCTAGGATGATTGCCAACAACTCTTGCAGGTCCTCCTGACCACTAAAGAAAGGCAGCGGGTCCTCCTGGAGGCCCAAAAAAATGTGCCAAGGCCAGGAGGCCTCCCAACTCAACTCCCCAACGAAATAGACGAGGGATTTCCCCTCACCCGCCTGGACTAGGACTATAAAACGGCACCAGGTAGGGAGAGTCTCCAAATCTATCGCCAGGCTCTGTTGGCGGGTCTCAAAAGGGCAGGAAAACGCCCCACAAATTTGGCCAAGGTAAGAACCCCTGAAGAAAAGGAAGCCAGGTTAGCGAAGGAACAAGAGGAGCGAAAAGATCATAAGGATCAAAAGAGGGATAAGCATTTAACAAAAATCCTGGCGGCAATAATAAAAGAGAAAAGACCAGGGAGAGAGGGAGAGAAGCAAAGGCGGCCAAAAGTGGAAAAAGACCAGTGTGCCTACTGCAAAGAACCATGGACATCCATCCCACGGTCCCCAACCCCTACAACTTACTCAGCACCTTAAAACCAGACTACAACTGGTATACAGTATTAGATTTAAAAGATGCTTTCTTCTGTTTACCTCTGGCCCCCCAAAGCCAAGAACTCTCTGCCTTTAAGTGGAAAGATCCTGAGAAAGAAATTTCAGGCCAATTGACCTGGACCCGGCTTCCCCAAGGATTCAAGAACTCTCCCACTCTCTTCGATGAGGCTCTTCATCGAGACCTGACCGACTTCCAGACCCAAAATCCAGAAGTGACCTTACTCCAATATGTAGATGACCTCCTCCTGGCTGCCCCTACAAAGGAAACCTGCATACAAGGTACCAGGCATCTACTCCAAGAACTGGGTGAAAAAGGATACCGGGCATCTGCCAAAAAGGCACAGCTCTGCCAGACCAAGGTAACATATCTGAGGTATATCCTGAGTGAAAGGAAAAGGTGGCTCACCTCTGGGCGCATAGAAACTGTGGCTCACATTCCACCTCCACGAAATCCCAGAGAGGTGCGTGAATTTCTGGGGACTGCTAGGTTCTGTCGTTTGTGGATACCTGGTTTTGCTGAACTGGCCGCCCCCCTTTATGAAACAGACAGGCTGACCAAGTGGCCAAACAGGCAGCCATGACGGAAGTACTGACCCTAGCTGCAGAACCTGACAAAACCAGCCACATAACCATTGAACATACCTATACCTCAGAAGATCAGGAAAAAGCAAGAGCCATAAGGGCTATAGAAAACAAAGATACAAAAAAACTGGGAAAAAAAAGGAAAAATAGTCCTCCCCCAAAAGAGGCCTTGGCAATAATCCAGCAGATGCATGCCTGGACACACTTGAGTAACCGGAAGCTAAAATTGTTGATTGAAAAAACTGACTTTCTAATCCCAAGGGCAAGTACACTTGTAGAACAAGTAACATCTGCCTGCAAGGTCTGTCAGCAGGTAAACGCTAGGGCTACCCGAGTGCCAGCAGGGAAACGGACTCGTGGTAACCACCCGGGAGTCTATTAGAAAATAGACTTCACTGAAGTAAAACCTCACTATGCTGGATATAAGTACTTACTGGTGTTTGTAGATACCTTTTCAGGATAGGTAGAAGTCTACCCCACCCGGCAAGAAACGGCACACATAGTAGCCAAGAAAATTTTAGAAGAAATCTTTCCTAGATTTGGACTTCCCAAGGTAATTAGGTCAGACAACAGGCCGGCCTTCGTTTCTCAGGTAAGTCAGGGGCTCGCCAGGATATTAGGGATTAATTGGAAATTACATTGTGCCTATAGACCCCAGAGCTCAGGACAGGTAAAAAAATGAATAAAACAATAAAAGAGACCCTTACTAAATTGACCTTAGAGACTGGTTTAAAAGATTGGAGACGCCTCCTATCCTTAGCTCTGTTAAGGGCCCGAAATATGCCTAACCATTTTAGGCTCACTCCATATGAAATCCTCTACGGAGGACCTCCCCCTTTGTCAACCTTGCTTAACTCCTTCTCCCCCTCCGATCCTAAGACTGACCTACAGGCCCGGCTAAAAGGACTCCAAGCAGTACAGGCCCAAATCTGGGCCCCCTTGGCAGAACTGTACCAACCAGGACATCCACAGACCAGTCACCCCTTCCAGGTGGAAGACTCTGTCTACGTTAGACGGCACCGCACTCAAGGACTAGAGCCTCGGTGGAAAGGACCCTACATCGTTCTCCTGACCACGCCCACAGCCATAAAAGTTGACGGAATCTCCACTTAGATCCACGCATCCCACGTCAAGGCTTCTCCAGAGACGCCTGGACCAACACCACCTGAGATATAGAGACTCCGACGCTCCAAAAACCCGCTCAAGATAAGACTCTCTCGTATCTAACTCTCTGCTTATTGTTTGCCCTTCTGCCCTGCGCCGTCTCTAGTATAGCTTTTGACGCTAACCCCCACCGGCCATTTAGCCTGACCTGGCAGATAATTAATTTTAATAATCAAGAGGTCTTAAATGAGACCTCCAAGAATGCTCCTATAAAGGCTTGGTTTCCAGACCTCTATTTCAACCTAAAAAAATAACAGGAAAGATAAAAGACACAGGCCCCCGGTTTACTGGTCCCACAGAAGTCCTATTAAGGACTCCTCAGGACGGACAAAAATAAAAAGGACAGGCTAAAAAGGTGTCCATCAGCCGAAACGGGTTTTATGCCTGTCCCGGATTCAGGACAGGACAAATAAAAAAACTTGTGGAGATCTGACTCACTTGTATTGCAAAAGCTGGTCCTGTATAACTACTAATAATAAAAAAATAAAAATAGGCCACAAAACCTTAGTATATAACCATGTCCTTTGTCCAGCCTTGTACCACAACCCGATATTCGAAAAATTGCAACCTGGTCCGCATCAAGTTTAAAGATGCAGCAAAATCTGATAACAGATAAATAACAACAAGGTTAATATGAGGCCTCTATTTTTCCCCTTGGTTTAGCACCCTAATCTCCACCATCTTAGGACCCCTCATCCTGCTCACGCTCATCTTGACTTTCGGGCCGTGCATACTTAACCGTTTACTCGCCCTTATTAAAAATAGATTAAACATAGTACATGCTATGGTTCTGACCCAACAATACCAGACCCTTAGGACTGAAAAAGAGGCTCAAGATTGAGCCTCTGACACAAAAAGAGGAGGGAATGAAACTAGGCCTCACAAAACCTAAAAAGTTAGCACCAGGTGGCCCTAGATAGGGTCCTACCCTGCCTCGATAGGGTCCCACCCTGATAGGGTCCCACCCTGCCAATTCCGGGAAACAACCTCATGAGGTCCCACCCTGCCAATTCCAGGGGTCTCACCCTGCCTCGAAGTTCCCGGAATCAACAACTCCAGGAAAGAACCTCATAAGGTCCTGCTCTAACCAATTAAACCAAGACCCCTTGCTCAGGCTATAGCTAGACCCAATCATTTTACGCCTTAAGCTTTGTTTGAATTTCGCGCCATAAACTGTGTTTGAACTTGTGTTTGCCTATATAAACAGCCTGTAACAAGCAGTCGGGGTCCCAGGGCCAACTTAGAGCTTGGGACCCTAGCGCGCTAGTAATAAATAACTCTCTGCTGTGAACCTCGTGTCGGTGATCCTTCGCGGCGACCCCTGCCCAGGAAGGAATCGAGAGTTCGGTTCCAACACTACAAGCTGTACTTAATTGTTGTAATATTGAGACTCATGTCATGTTTCCACGTCAAAGTCTCCCAATTAGTGAACTGTTCTCTCTTTTTTTTGACCTATTGTATATTACAACATAGTGACTACAGTTACTAACAATATGTTGTATTCTTGAAAACTGAGAGTAAATTGTAAGTGTTCTCACCATAATAAATATGTGTGGTAATGTATATGTTCTTTAGCTTGATTAACCCATTCTACAATGTAAAGATATTCCAAAACATCATGTTGTAAACAATAAATATATGTAATTTTTATTAGTCAATTAAAACATAAATAAAACCATTATGCAGACGTTTAAAGAAAATCTTAAAAGAAAAAGTAAGTAGCTCTAAAACTGTGTAAAAAATGGTTTGATTTACCTTTGCATGCCCCTCTCAAGTAAATGTCAAGAAGTCTTTCCTAGATCAGGTCCTAGGCTTTTGCCCTAGATTCTCTGGGAGCAACTAACCTTTCTCCAGGAAAAAAAAAAAAAAAAAAATATAAACATATATATATCAAAACCAACCAACCAAACCAAACAAAACAAAAACTGTTCTTTTATATGCCAAATAAATTCTTAAAATTCTAACCCGATCTGATTTGATTTTTGAGAATACTCAGTATATTTTGTAAAGCTCTTCAAAGCCATCGATGAATCTTCCACATTATTTAATGGCTTTATGACCTCCTAACTTCAAAACGGTACAACATTGATAAGACTGGTTGAGAGAATAAAGTTCAGGGTCAAAACTGTTATAGATGTTTCAGAAAGATAGAGACAGTGAGAAGACTATGCTGAAGACAAGAGTGGAGAAAAATAGAGCTATATTCAATCATAATTCTCATACTCAAGGAAACAGTTGTGCTTAGCTCCTTAAACTCTCTCGGGCTAGTCACTAACCCAGGAAAGAACAAGTTCACATACACCCTCCCCACCTCACACACGCAATAACTTGGGAAATCATCAAAGTCAAAAGACCTGTTGAAAATCAACTTGTTTTTTAAAGCAACAGTGCTAGGTTAAAAGGAAAAATGGAATGTTGAAGGACAGGAGAGGGGCACACTGGAAGTGAGGTGCCACTCTGACAACTGTCCCCAAAGGCCACACATGCACTTTTAGAGTCAATCAAAAGGCACAGGGCTAAAGGTTTAATTCTGAAGAAGCAAGACTTTTGAAATGTAACTGAATTCTTCCCAAAACTTCTAAGAAGAAAAATATATAAAAACACTGAAGAGGAAGACAGCAACCTAAAAAGAAAGCTTGGCCCCTCAGGAGGGTGATGCAGAAAGAGAAGAGAGGGTACAGGGAAAAGATGGGTCAAAGAGATAGCACAGAATTACTCAGTCTCTGTGAAAGGTTTTCAAAGGAAAGCATGTTTACAGTAAACAAAAGATCAATTCCACACCTTTTTTCTTTTTTTTTTGGTTAAAACACACAATTAATTCTAGTTTGTAATTTTCTCTTACTTAAGCCAAAATTGTCTTCTTACTTCTAATCATACCATCAATCCAAAAAATAGTTTATTAAGACTTCACCTACTGAGCTTCATCTAAAGGCACAGTGCTACCTGGGGGGAAAATTACAATGACTTGCAAAACAGGAATCCCTTCCTCTCAAACTCTGTGCTTGAGATGAACATTTTACAAACAGGGCTGCTCAACCAGAGCTCAAGAAATGCAAAAGATAACTGGCCCTTGGGGTTTTTGGCTGGCCTGGGCTTGTCTGAGATGTTAAGAAAATGTATATTTCAACCCTAGGGGTGAAAGGGTGGGGTTCTGTTAGTTGGAGATACTAAAAGTAGACATCCTAAGTGAAGGACAAACTGGGAGAAATGGTCTGGAGGCTAGAAAGTGCAAGGCGTGTTCTAGGAAATGCAAATAGACCCACTGGGCATGAAGAATGCTGAGGAGAAGGGAATGGTATTGAAGACCTGACCAGCTGCACTCACAATTGTACTGTTTGGGTTTGGCATCAACAACCTTTGTGCTGATGACTGATTCGAGAACCTCATTTCAACCTGCTAAATGTGTGTGTGTGTGTGTGTGTGTGTGTGTGTTTCTACATAAGAAATTTAGAGAGGGAAGTCATTTACATATTTCAAGAAAATTATGATGCAGGGTATCTGAAATTAGTCATTATCACAGTCACAAATATCTTTAGAGCAAACTATTTTGTAGGCTGTCTTTGCATTACTAATGTATTTATTATAATATTTACATGCCTAGTAGGACTACAATTTTGATATACAGATTTAAAATCACAGAATTAAAACAAAACAATAGAATGTGTCCCAGCTCAAAGGAACAGCAA
This sequence comes from Theropithecus gelada, assembly GCF_003255815.1. NCBI lineage: Eukaryota > Metazoa > Chordata > Mammalia > Primates > Cercopithecidae > Theropithecus > Theropithecus gelada. The sequence goes on along the minus strand of NC_037678.1, from coordinate 86,694,792 downwards.
TAAAAAGAAAAACTACATTAGCAGAATAGAGAACCTACTGGTATTTTAACAGACAGAAAGACAAATAAGACTTTCTACAATGGAGATACAAATCTGATTATATATAATAGATGGGAAAAAAAAACCCAACTTGGAATGACCTAGTAAGAGCATGTCTTTCTCATGTTGCTCTTTGAATTGAGAAATAACAAGAAAAGTGTTTGAAAAACTCAACCTCTCTGGTGAGAGAAGAATGAAACAAAATACAGATTTATCTAAAAATTATAAAGAGCAAGTCACTAAGCAAACTAAATCCCTGTCACTGTCATGGCCTAGGGTTGTTTTCCAATCAGGGATTGGATGAAGAGACCATCCCCTGGTGCTATTATGAGTAAATTCCTTGAAACTCCAATCTTGATTTTCCCTGCTATAAGAAAACAGTCTAGACTCTGACTGCTGAAGCCTTTCCCAGCTTTAGAAATTTCTAACACAGCCTTCTGTGATGCTTGCCATAAAAGATGGCAACTATAAGAATATGGTTAAAGACACTCTGGCATGCGCTGTATCTCTGAACTTCATATTATAAGCGATAGCAAGTATCCTTATTGTTTTCATCAGATTGTGTCAGAGTTTTCTCTTATTTTCAGACTAAAGCTGATCATGTTTCTAATTGGGGTTTAAATGTTTAAACGTGAGTTAAGAAAATTACATTTTCTAAGTTTTATTTACTAGCTGTGTAAGTTTAACAAATTGAACGTAATATACATTGCAGTAATCTTATATCTATTTGTAAATAAATATAGATATGTATATATGAGACGTTCCATAGTGCCTAGCTCCTCATCCACACTCAGTGAATGTTAATTATCATTAACTCTCAATAACTAACATTTGAATGGCACTTTGTAGTTTTTTAAAAAATCACTTTTCCCCCATTTGATTGTCTCTTCATCCCTGTAAGATTCTATTGTCCTAGCTGAAAGCTAAACTAAGTGAGAAAATTGATCCAAGAGGATAAATGACTTCCCTGAGTCAAAAAGCTAATTAGAGGTTGAGTCAGAACTACCTTCTCTGGCTCCAAATACCTTGCTGTTTCCATCACACTATGTAGTGTTTTACTATTTTGCCCATTAATAAAGAGGTCAAAAATAAAAATCTATGTTGGTGATTCAAAATGCTCTTCTTATTGGCCAATGGAACTCTATGATAGAGGAAAAAAAGAACTTAGAAAGTTATTACAGAAATCTTCACTGGATATTCAATCAAGTGCTGAAGAAATCATGTTTTAAGACCTATACACAAGAAAGCTAGTTGACATCTTTAAGAAGTCAGCTTTAAAAATAAGAGACCCATGTACTAGGAGGCAAAGAAGCCTTCAGTTTGTTCATGAGGGAACATGGACAAAGAACTTGTGTCCCTCTGCTTTGGAAAGAGCTTTTCAAAGAGCTGGAGCAGAGAGAATGATAATTGAGGACCTACAATAGCTTTGTAACAACAGAGAATTTTATTTGCATTTTTTTAAGGAAAATAACCAGTCCAGCGATCAACAAGTGAAGTTCAAATCACTGAGATTCGTTACTCCCTTTTTTTGAACACAATTAATAGAATATACTTCATTCAGCAATGATACCTAATGGATACTGAACATCGTGCCACACTCTATATAATACATTAACTAACTGAACCTTCTAATACGCCTTTGAGGAAATTACTGTTGTTTTATCTCCACTGTACAGATGAGGAAACTGAGTCCTAGAGAAGCCCCATAAGTAGACCAAAGCCCTGCATCATCTAAGTGGCAGAGCCAAGATTCAAACCCCAGATGACTTCAGACTCGATGGCTACATGTCTATTTTCCCCCTACCTGAAACTTTTCTTCCAGCACTGACCTCCTCCAAGCTCTTGAGAAATTTTCTCTCTCAGTTCTGACCCAGTTCTCCTCCCTTTCTCTCAATTCTGCATTTCAAAAATCTAAACTAACTGTCAAGGAAACAATTCCCTTTGGAGGAGAAAGGAGGAGATGAAACTGAGCTTAAAAGACTGAATGCTCTTTAGCTGAAAGAGGCAGCAGAAAAGAGGCTAGTGACCCTTTAAAGAATATGATTTTCAAATATAAGAATGCATCAGAATCACCTGGAGAGTTTACCAAAACAAACTGCTGGGTCCCATACCGGGAGTTTCTCATGCTCTGGGCTTGGAGTGAGGCTGGAAATTTTGTACTTCTAAGAAGGTCAGGTTGACGTAGAAGATGCCAATCTGAGGGCTGCACTCTGGGAACCATTGCTCTAGGTAAACAGCTTTGTGTTCCTACTTGAAGGAACTCTACTTTCATTTCTACCAATTATTCAAGAGTTCTATATTACTCAAGCCTAAAGAGCATCTACCCATTGGGTTTCACTACCTCTCACCACACGTTACAGGTCCCAGACTGAGAGAAGTGGCGCCAAGAGGGAGAAGCTGAGCTTCCTCTTCCTCCTTGCTAAAGGCAGACTTCTGAGTTTCCTGCCAGTAATTTCTCCTCCATTCTAACTTCATGGACAAGTGATCTGAGTTGCTGTGCAAAGAGATCTGTGGTCTCAGCTTCTATCCCCAAGAGAAAAGGACCATGATTCATACAAAGGTCATGGAGGGATGGCTTCTTTACACAAACTGATAGAAGAAACATATATCAAAGCAACTATAAAGGATAGCTGAAAAGCTGACATAAGAAGACCGAAATCAGTAATAACAATATTCACGTCATATATCCTCTCATGAAAGGCTTCTTTCAAAGGGGCTGTAGGAACAACCTCTTTCCTTGGTAAAATGTGACTACTGCACATTTGTATTAGGAATCCCATATTTAAAGCTCGTTTTTATCTAAATCAATTATAAATTAATCACATTAATTCATCACATATATTGTAATTGTAATGCTGGCCTGTGAGGCCCAAATTTAGATCCCTATTTCATATTCTAGGAAAAATTTTACTTGTGCCTAATTTTTAGATCATAAAAATCTTCCTTCTAAGCATATGGAATTATAGATCTAGAGTAAATAAAAGCCTTAGGTGGATTAGGCTGAAGCATTATTTTATTATGTGCACTCTCTCAAATGATTTAACTGGATTTATTCAGCTATGTTAAATAATGCATTACTTTAGCAGCAAATGCATCCTTGCATTTTGCATTAAAATAATATTTAAATATTCTTTTAACCTGGACAAAAATGATATGCCTGCGTAAACAGCACTGGAGAGTTCACTCAATCAGTTCAAACTTTTCCAATTTCCTACACAATACCCATTTCTTTAGTATTTTGAACTTATCCTGATTAAGATCTTTGCTTTTACTTATTAACTATAACTTTAATTTTGTTTTTATCATAGTGAAATAAGACTCCTCTGTGAGCTGCGGAGATATACTTTCAGGTCGATATATACTATTTTCTTTTTAACTACTATTGCAAGAATAACACACTTAAAAAAATTATGTATAGAGTCAAAAGCAGAGGAAGAGTTGCTTTGTTTTTTCATCTGAAAATTACCCTGGAGAAGTTTTATGTGTGTATGTGTGTGTGTGCATGTTTGCACATATGCATATATGTATGGATATGTATTTGCAATCTGATACTCTCAGAAAGTACAGGAAAAGGTATTCATAAAGCAAGTTCTAGAAAATGACACGAGAAGAGAAATGTTGCAAGAGAAGAGAAGAAAGTCTGGTTGGAAAGATGGTCCCATTTGATACTATTTTGAGTAAATGACCAAATAAAGTTTTATATGGTTTAGAGCTTATGTTTTGAGGACTGGGCATACAGTGTCTAAAGCTCAGTTACTTACTTTCTTTTCTTTTTTAATTTTTAAGATAAAATTTTGTAAAGCATCTCTTTGAAGTTAACTAATTCCTTTAAATTAATACATTTTCACACATAGTATCTTCTAGAAAAAAGTTGATATGCATTATAAATGCATACTCTGATTTATGAAAGAATCACATCAACTTTAGTTGGCATGTGGTTCATTAATAATTCAACCAAGTAGACCTCACCAGGTTCAAAATAACAGAAGTTTAAAAATTAAAGATAAAATCTATAACAAACAAATATTACTATGCGTAAAAAGGATTCTTTATATTACAAATCCAATTAATTTTTTAACAAGTCGATTTTATCAGTTATTTATATGAGCTTCTGTAAAATAATGAAAATACACTTGGAAAGTTGTAGAGGAGTAAATCAAATGCATCCCCTGTCCCAAACTTATGAACACATTCACATGTGTTACTGCATCTGGCTTAGATAATTAAATATTAACAACCTTGTCTGGTTTTTCGTATTAAGAAGATGTCACGATTTTCTCTTTTCATAAGGAATCAAAGTTGAAGTATTTTTGCCTCCGTTTTCAAGGAAAAAAAGAATGACAGCAGTGCATGTAGAGGGTTTTATTAGAGCTACAGGTAAGAGATAGCCAGGGGCAGAAGACACATAAGCCCATCTGAGAAATTACTTCAGGGCAGTAAGAGGCTTGCTGAGAAGAGCAAGTTTACTTTTGGACTCTAAACTTGAGATGCCTTTTGAGCTTCTAAAGCCTAGCGATTCCACAATGTCATAGAGGAGGATTTAACAGCCCAGTTTTAATGTTGTCACTTGAATCCATTAGTCAGAAGTGCAAAGGAAGTTTTCCATTCTACCTGTGATATTGACTACCCTACCCCAAACAGGTGGCAGGTTCCTGAATTAGCTTTGGCACTTTTTTTTTTCTTGCTATGATCATCTAACATCAGTTTGGGTTACTAGAAATATAACTTGAAGTAGGAAGCAGTCCTACATTTTTTGTTGCTCTGGAAATGGTCTCCTTATAATCTTCCATCAGCCCTCCTCTACATTTCCAACCACTATTCTACACCTGGACTGGGACTCAGTTCTCTTTCTGATAGGGAGAGGCCCTTCTGCATTTTCCATCTGTTCTCATGGAAGGACCTTCTGAAGTGAGGGCTACCTGCTGAGCCTAGAGTCTAACAAAGTCTGTCACTTCTGAATACTCAACACCAAGCAGTGCTTGTCAAATTTAGAGCCGTGCCTGACAATCACCTGGAGGGCTTGTTAAAACACGTTGTAGGGGAGGAAAAGATGTGTTTGCCTGGCCCATTGCTCGGTTCATGGTGGAGGCTCCATATAAAGAAGTTATTAAATAAATGCGGATTTATTTAATATAAGTTTTACATGACATAGAAGATTGCATGAGAAAATGAAGACCCAAAGAAACAGATAAGCTTGTGTACTTTTATGCTTAGGTTTGAAGAGTGGACAGTCCTGGAGAAGTATGACTGGACAAAGGAGGTGATAAACTCAGGGAAACTTAGCAAGGCCTGTTTGCTCAGATTCTTCTATGTCCTTGTGTCTTCAGAGATAAGGATGTTTGTTCTGGGTATAGGGAAGGCACCTCTCAAATAAGGGTCTCATGATTTTACAAGGGAGAGGAAAAACCAAGAGTGACCCTCCTACATCTGCTGTTTTCTCCAATGCCAAAGGTGCAGCATCTTGGGGTAGCATGTCCTGAGTCCCATCAATAGATTGCCTTCACAGTTTCTGTTTCAGTAGGTAATAGAGGATAGAGTCCTAAAATTATTTGCATTACTAACAAGTTTTAAGCCCCCTTTGAGAACCACTAACACAGAAGCTAGACTGACTCTCAAGGAGAAAGATGTGTATTTCTCAGAAATATTGTGTTTTCATTTCTTTGATATTACTTTTATTTTTATGTATTTTATTTTTTCTGTGTGAAGAATGGGGTCTTGCTATGTCACCCAGGTTGGTCCTGAACTCCTGGGTTCAAACAGTTGTCTCACCTCTGCCTTCCCAAGGGCTGGGATTACAGACATGAGCTACTGCACCTGACTGATACTGTTTTTAAAGGATATGATCACTTCTTTGAAGCTGAACTACCTTGGAAAGTATAACCTACCCAAGTGCCAGATGAGCAATGTATTCATGTAGACTGAGATCTCCAGATTCCAAACATCACCCTAAATCACCTACAGATACACCACCCCTACCCTGCACAAGCCCAAAGGGACTTTATCATACACTCTGAACTTGACCTTGGGATCATCTCTAAGCTTTTTCATTATGGTATCTTCTGGAAAAAACTTAATAAAATAATTTGAAAATGGGGGTAGAAGAAGGGTAAATACAGAAAAACATAAAGAAAAATATTTCACACAATCAAACAGACTCTGCTAACATCTGTTGCATTTCCTTTTAGATTTTTTCTGTATTTTTTGTTTCCTACTTTTATTTGCATTATTTCATAAGAATTTTCCAATAATTAACATTGTTTTCAATGGTGTATAGTGTTTTACCTTATAAATACACTATAGTAGTTTAACCATTTCTTTATTGCTATATGTTTAGATCATTTCTAATTTATCACTATTATATATATATACATGTATACACACATACTGTTATATACTATTATACTTTGGTAAATATCTTTTGGTATTTTTTTCTGAATTTTAGATAATTTTCTTTAAGGAAATTTCTAAGAGTGTAATTGTTATGTCAAAGAATAAGAACACCTTTAAGGGTTTTGATGCATTCAGTAAAACTGCCATAAAATAATAAGTGGCATCTGAGGAATTCAGTTGCATGTAATGTGGTGTGTTAATGTAAGATTAAGAAAATGATCAGGGCAAGTCCACTGATATGGCCAGCAGGGAGACCCCCAGGTTTAGCTGTGTGATGCAATTAATTTCTGTCCAGGTTGTGGTTTGACACCACCAGGTCATGTTTGGTCACTCTGATTTAAATATTTATGGGGATAATTCTAGGTCTTGTGTCGTACTGAGAACTCCAGACAAGTAGCAATGATGTCAAAAATCTATCTATGTCTATTCTCATTCAACTGCCAGAAGGATCTTTTTGAAAACATAAATCAGAGTGTTTATCTCCTCTGCTGAAAATGCTAAAACTGCTTTGTTTCACTCAGAGTAAAAGTCAAGGTCATTGCATGGACTTACCTGATCAGATCTGGTATTGTGCCTCTGGACTCATCCCCTTCTCTCTCCCTCTGGCCCACAGTGTCCAGCCACACTGGACTCCTGGCTGAGTCTTTGTTGTCACTGTTCTGACTTTCTGGAATGCTCTTGCCACAGGTATCTGCTTGTCAAATTCCCTAATTTCTTTCAAGAATTTATCTAAACTACTACCTTCCTAATGAGGCCTATCTTAACAGACTGCCCCATTAAATACTGTGCACTGGCATCCCCACCTTGGACTTTGGCCCTAATTATTTGACCCTTCTGATCCTTCTCATCTTCATTTTTTAAAAAATACATTCTACTTACCAATTTTAACATACTATATCATTTAGTTATTCGTTATGTTTACTATTTATTTTCTGTAAACTCCACAAGGATCGTGATAACTCTGTTTCATTAACTGATATGTGTCAAGTACCTAGACCAGTCCCTGATACATAGTAGAAGCAAAAAACTATTTTAATGAACTTTAGCTATCTCAGGTTGAGAGTAAGGGCTGGAGAGAAAATATAACCCAATCATCCATCACATGATAGTGATGGAGTTCAGGACACACTACCCCAAAATATGGCGTGCAGGCATACAAGAAAACAGCAGAAGTAGGGGGCGGTGATATAGTTTGGCTATGTCCCTACCCAAATCTCATCTTGAATTGTAGTTCCTGTAACCCCTGTGTGTTGTGGGAGGGGCCTGGTGGGAGGCAATTTAATCATGGGGACAATTACCCTCATGCTGTTCTCATGATAGTGAGTTTTCATGAGATTTGAAGGTTTTGTAAGGGGCGTTTTCCCCTTTTGCTTGGCACTTCTCCTTGCTGCCACCATGTGAAGAAGGACGTGTTTGCTTCCCCTTCCACCATGATTGTAAGTTTCCTGAGGCTTCCAGTCATGCCAAACTGTGAGTCAGTTAAATCTCTTTCCTTTATAAATTATCCAGTGGCAGGTATGTCTTTATTAGCAGCATAAGAATGGACAAATAAGGGGGTCACTCTCACCTTCTCACCTTTGTGAAGTCATCAGACCCTCATGTAAGAGGTGCAATCCCTGTACCCAGAAAAAGGGAATATTCTTATCTCAGAAGACACAAGGACACAGAAAATAACGTGAACAAACAGGCCTTTCTAAGTTTCTCACAGTTTATTATTATTAGGTTAAAACCTTTCTTCCTCCAGTCATACATCACCATGAGTGTCTACTCTTCGTCAAACCCAGCAGAAAAATACAAAAGTTTACCATTTCTTCAGGTCTTCACTTCTCTATGAAGGCTTCTGTGTTATGTAAAATGTACATTAAATAAATTCATATACATTTCTCTTATTAATCTGTTTTTGTTGTAGGGACCTCAGCCATGAACCTAAGACGAGTGAGGCAAAGATATTTTAAACCCCTACAATAGCCAAAGTCATGTTGTGGTTGTCCCAATATTTTGGGAATTCATTGTATTTCTGATTTGCTCTCCAACAGTTCAACCCATTTCCAGCACCCCGCAACGTGGAATAGTTCCCGCCTTGCCATGTGCTCCTGGATGTCTTCTGATCTTTCTTCTCTAGCCACCTGTGGCTATTTCTGCATATGCTTGGTCTTGGAGATGGGGACACAGGGGAGAGGCATCATCCTTGTGATGCACACAACTCTCTCTTGCTTTTTTTCTTAGAGCCCTGTCCTTGTCTTATCCAAATGTGAGTACAATATTCAGTTCTGGAACCCAACACTTTTCTTCCAACATAAATGGGTGATAGCCAAGATAGATAGAAGCATATACTGTTTACTTTAAAAAATGGTTATAGAGAATTTATCTTTAAGAATATATGGGGATTTGTCAGGAGAAGGGAGTGTATAAGTTGTTAATAAATTTTAAATAATATAAGGTCTTAATATTTTTAAAATTTAAAATTGTGTGAAACAGATAAAACATCTTTTATATTCTCTTATCCAATAGGTAAAAAATGTAATGCTTTAGCATTATTTTAGATGTATTTTAACATATCTATGAATGCCTGGGGAGGTACAGGGGACTGTATATAAAGCTGGAAATTTAAATTTATTACAAATTTCAATTTTAAAGGCAACAAGATTGTTATATAAGACTAGCAAAGATAAATTCTATTATCAAGATGAGTGTTTATGAAGACATTTCCAAAGTGACCAAACTTGTAACATTTTTTTTTTTTCCAAAACAACTTTCTCATTTTGTTCTGAAAACGAATGTAAATGTATTTTCAGCATCTCTGAAAATATGAAAACCCGTCCTGATGGCCTACCTCATTCATCACTTTTGCAATTAAGAAAAGATACTTTCTTTTTTATATACTTGTTCTCTAGAAGCAGATATACAGGAGTCCAAGATGAAGCAGCAAATCAAACAGTTTGGACCTGAAGGTGATGGATATAAAAATGTCACATCAAGAACCCAACTATACTTACTACGAGGAAATGGGGAATATATTAACTGCCCGGGAAAAAGTTTACTAATATCTAAGTCATTAAGCAGCTCTTGTATGATTGGTGCAAAGCCTGCAACCATCTTCCAAAACATCCAGAACTTTGGGAAGGCCACCATATGTCATGCTAATGGAACCCCTGTTCCCTTGGTACCTGCACTATCTCTGATTAATGGAAGACATGCCATGAATGATACAAGTGATTACACTGCATAAGTTAGGATGCAGACAGGTCATAGCTTGATTAAATTCTGGAACAAACACCCCCTCTCTCCTGGGGCACTGCTGTCCATAGCACAGTAGTCATCTGTTAAATAGTGGCATATTTCACCGTGGAGGTTACCTAGCACTAGCTTAAAATTTAACAGCTGCCTTCCCAGAGCTGCCTGAAAACCTAGACCATCATCTCAAATGTAAAGGAGAACAAAGGCATATGAGAAGGCACACTTTAAAATAAAAAGGAAGGATTTAACATGATGGGGAGCCTCAAATGTTACAAGCCGTGAACAAACACAGATGTGTTTCAAGCCTTAGCTGGGACAAGGTTTTGCAATTTTCATTTTGTAAATATTCTTAACTAAAAATCCATTTCCTTGTACCTCAAAAGGTCATAGACTTTGGCCAAATGTTCAGATTTGCAAGGTACAAACAATGAACCCTGGCAACAGAAGGAAGCAAATACATTCTTAACTATCCAGAGCTATTGACAACAAGGACCAATGGGGTGAAAGACTGCGTGTTATCACACTCTTACATCTTGAAACTTCTATTATCAGGAGGTGAGGATACAGTTAGCGTTCATGGCTAACTACCCTGTCTCTGCTACTACCTCAGAAGAGCCAACATTTTCATCAGTAAGTCCAAAGATGAACAATTTGTCCACCTGTGGAAGGAGGCCTTATGAATGCCCTTTTACATAGGAGCAGAAGGAAGTCTTTAAAAACAGCTTGAATACTCTTTGCAAGAAAAGTCAAGCTCTGCAAACTTGTAAATATCTAATCCTGATTTTCAGAGTATAATAAGACTTACCTATATTGCCTTCATATTTGGCCTCCCAGGGATTTAGCTAATAGGTTCTTTAATTGTGCTAAAGACCAACAGCACCTTTTCTACTTCCCTTGTGGTTAATGACTTTGACAGTGTGATTTATTAAAAAATTCCAAGGAAAAAAAGACCTCCTTCGAAGGCAGCAGTCTCTATTTAGGTGTTTTTAATGCCCTGATTAAGGTCAGCTAATGTGATGACACAGAAGGTTAGAGGCTAAGGAGAATGTTACTTCAATTTCAAGCATTTGTTATCTGGGCCATCAGTTAAACAAGGGAATCTGAGAGCTTAACTGCAAGGTCTAAGGCATCAAAGAGTTGATAGCGTTTTTGGCAAATCACAATACATATAGAGAAAGCTCATACAAAACAGGCATTAGCTGCTGATATATAGAAAAATGAAGAACATTAGGAGTTCACAGCAAAATTACTGAATTGGGTGTTGTATACGGGTTTCAGAGAGAAGATAAGATGTAAGCTTCTTCTCGAGGGTAGGGATGAGCTGGTATACAATCAAAGACTGAGCTGAAGGGGAAGAATTCAGGTTACATCTACATCTTTGGCTATAGGTTTCATGAGATCTCAGAATATGTGAAATTTGTACTTGCCTGAAGGAGTAAAAAATCGAACCCTTTTTAAACTGAGAGAAAGAACTATTTCTCAAGACATATTTCTGTTTTATAGCACATTGCTTGATGTTATTTTAGAGCAATGAAACCAAACTAAAATTAAAAAAACAACAACGGGGTAATTATTTCCTGGAGCATTGGTACAATTCACTATAGAGATATTGTTCTTGGTCACATTGAACAGAAGATGCACAAGCATGAGCATCACAGTAAACAAAACGAAGTTCTGAAATCCTATTCAGGTATTATTTAAAATCAAGTCAAAGGGATGACCTGGAAAGGGCCTCCAACTTGGCTACATGAAGTCTACATGGCATTCCCTGCTCTACCTGTTCAAGTGTAGCCTGGGGTGAGGGTAAAGGAGGGAGTGTGATGGGATTAGACACTGGGGATACAACTTGGGGACATTAGCAATGACCCAGATGAGAGCATAAACTAGAGTCATAAAAGTTTCCAGTGGAGAAGAAAGGAAAAACAATAAAAATACATAGGAAGTAGAATCAACCAGATTTATGGAATCAATTAGATATAATGCAAGATGATGGAGGGGTGTGGGAAAAGAAAAGCCAAGAGGGACAACTCACAGGTTTATGGCTTGGGCCAGAGGCTAAATGGTGGCATCATTCACCAAGATAAGAAATATTTGCAAAGAAATAGCAATTGGTGAAGACAAAATTAATTCCATTTTAGACCATCGGATTGAGAGTCCTTATGGGTTTTTTTCTCTATATGTTTTTAAATCCTTACAAAAATGAAGCCTTCATGGAAAGGAAAATCAAATATGTCTAAAAACGTTTCTGACCATTTTTCCATTGACAGATGAAGTATATTATATGTACTCTTTTGTAAAAGTTGAATATCACATGTTTTTATTTTTCTTTCAGTATTATAGACTTTACTTTTAAGAGTGGAATGCTATTGCAAGCCAATGGTCCTGTCAAATGCAACTGTCAATGATGGCAGGATGGTCAAGAATAACAATTCTCAGCTGCCAAAGAATTTGGCTGTTTGTCAAGAAGAAATAAAGGGGGCAATCTGCCAGTTACTGCCCCCTTGTGCTCAATAAGTGGCAAAGGCAAATTAACCAATATATCAATGCAGAATGGCAGAATGTCAACATCAACATACAGCATTATTCTAGCTAAAAACTGAACCCTAAGCTCTTATTTCATAGTTGAGGTCACTGGAGACCATGGAACAACTCAGCCACAATCACGGCTCATTGGCAGAGAGGCAGGACCAGAATTCGGATCTGACTTTCCAGACAAAATTCCTTCCTTGATACCACAATTCATTTCTTAAAAATATGGATTCCAAATATGGATTCATGGATTCCAAGGTCACATTTCTAATAGGCAGACTTTTTTCACGCTTCTATTATAAAAGGAGAATTCATAACAAAAGGGGAAAAAGGAAGATCCCTGAGGTCTCATACAACTGTGAAACCAATCCACCACTAAATAGAAGACAAACTCAGGGAGAATGTCATTCATCCTCTCTACAAATATGTATAAAACCACAGGAAGAAATCATTCATAAAACCTAAGTTACTTTGACCAAAAATACTCACTCCTTTCCATAAGTGAATAATTACCTCAGGTTAAATAGATGAAGGGGGAAAGAGTACGAATTTTGGTTTTCATCCATTCTTTCACTTAACTACCTTGGCACAAAGAGATTTCAATAAAGAACTGGGGTTTCCCCTAAAGTTTGTCTGATTCTGATTTATTTTATCTTATTTTGAGGCTCACATGTTCATGGTCAGCATAAATGATTTTTTATTATTTGTGGCTCCATTTTTGTGAATCACTACTCAGTCCATTACAGAGGAGCATAGTGAGTGCATGGTAAATATCCCCCTCCCACCCAGGCCTTCTCTACAATATACTCAAGGTAGTTCCTATCAGACCCTTGGTATATAAAATTAAAACTCATTTGCCATATTTGATTGAGTTGAATTCACTGGCATTTTTTCTTTTTGTATGTTTAAAAACATATTTCTAAAGTTCCATGAACCACAAAACCATTTGAAGAATAATGAAACTGAGACACCAACAATAGGTTAGAATAAATTTCAACCCCTAAAGTTTAAAGACTGTGTGTAATGGCTGGGTGCAGTGGCTCATGCCTGTAATCCCAGAACTTTGGGAGGCCGAGGAGGGCAGATCACAAGGTCAAGAGATCGAGACCATCCTGGCCAACACGGTGAATCCCTGTCTCTACTAAAAATACAAAAATTAGCTGGGCATGGTGGCGGGCGCCTGTAGTCCCAGTTACTCGGGAGGCTGAGGTAGGAGAATCACTTGAACCCAGGAGGCAGAGGTTGCAGTGAGCCAAGATTGCACAACTGCACTCCAGCCTGGGCAACAGAGCAAGACACTGTCTCAAAAAAAAAAAAAAAAAAAAGGAAAAGTGTATCTTTTAATATCACCACACACATACATTATACATGCAAATGGATTCACTTATTCTCTTGCAGGGGAAAAAATAATGTTTTCTCACTATCTTTGCCAAAATTAATGTATATGGCAAACACTTTCCAATCTATAACTAATAGAATCAAGGAGGACATCTAATTAGTAATTAGTCTGATTAACATTCCTTGGAGATTAATTTGTTTTACCAGATGGCCTTCATAAAAATAATTCTTAGAGGATTTGTTTTAAAAATCAGCTAACCTAATTACAAGATGTAGGAATAGAGAAATTTTGACAATCATCCCAAGCATAAATTAATGTGTTTAAGTTATAAGTCTTCAAGATATGACTGGGAAGTGGAAATGGCAAAAGGGAGTTTATGGGCCTGCTCAGTGAAACTACTGAGCTAAGGACTAGAAATAGTTTATTGAGAGGGCACAATCAAAACACAAAGACCTTGTCAGATAGAAGCTAAAGGTGAGCAAGCTGTGAAAGAAGGGTACATGCAAGTTAGACACTGGGAAACTAAATTGGACCAAAGTCAAGGGAAGTTCCAAAATACAAAAGAAAAAAAGAACAAGCAGGAACAGAGTCCAGAAAGAGTTCTGCTCACTGTCTGCCTGGCAGCCCTATCAACTGACTTTGCCATAAGGCCACAACGAGTGCCCTGTCATCAGGACGGCATGCATTTTGAAACACCTTTGCAGAAGCTGCCATGGGACTTATCCACAAAGAAGGGAGTTCATATTTATTAAGTGCTTATCGCAAACTGAAAAAGAAGCTTCAGACATGTACAATATCTCAAGAGTTGTTTTTTTCTCACCCAAATTGTTTTTGGTTCTTCCTGAAACACAGTCTACATGTTTCAGCCTCTGCTGTGACTAGGCACGGCAATGACAGTGAGTTACCATCAGTGGAGTTTGGAAAGAAGTGATGTATTCCATTATCCAGTACCATCTCATAGAATCTTTCCATAAGTGACCTACCATGTCTTTCTCTGCTTGCTGTTTGATAGGAGAAGAGTACTACAGGGATCTAAGGAGTGAGTGCCTGAGGACCATAGATAATGTCTCCCTACTCATCAATACCCACAATGGACTGCTGCATTAGAAAGAAACACTAGCAATTGAAGCTAGTATTACTTACCCTTCATTAATGCACCTGTTTATCTTATTTAATCCCTACAATAATTTGTTGTGGTGATATTTTTATCTTATCAAATGGATAAAATGAATGAAAGAGGAATTTGAATCCAGGTCTGTCAGACTCTGAGAATCTATTTCCTCTCACCAAGAAGTCTGGTAAACAGAATCTGAAGCAAAGAAGACATGTATTGTGTTTAGTTTTGTATAAATTCAGATACATTCAAGAACATGAATTAACCATTCTGAGTGAAAGATTCAATGGCATTTAGTATACTCAAAATGCTGTGCAACTACATGAACATCTGTCTAGTTCCAAAACATTTTTGTCACCCTGAAGGGAATTCCTTACTCAATAAGTAATTATTTCATTAGCTATTTCCCCCTCCTCTAGCCCCTGACAATGTTTTTTCTTTTGTTTTGTTTTGTTTTTTTGAGATGGAGTCTTGCAGTGTTGCCAGGCTAGAGTGCAGTGGCACAATCTTGGCTCATCGCAACCTCCACCTCCCGAGTTTAAGCGATTCTCCTGCCTCAGCATTCCTTCCTCAGATTCCTGGGATTACAGGCATGAGTCACCACGCTCAGCAATTTGTTTTATTTTTAGTAGAGGCAGGGTTTCACCATGTTGGCCAGGCTGGTCTCAAACTCCAGACCTCAGGTGATCCACCCACCTCGGTCTCCCAAAATGCTGGGATTATGGCCCCCTGACAATGAAAAAACTAATTTCTATAACTATGGATTTGTCAATTCTAGATATTTCATATAATTGAGATCATACAATATGGGACCTATTCTGTCTGGCTTCATTCACTTAGCATAACTTTTTTGGGGTTCACCCACAGTATAGCATGTATCAGTATTTCATTCCTTTTTATGGCTAAAAAATATTCCATTGTATACCACAATTTATTTCTCCATTCATGCCTTTCCACAGTTTGGCTATTGTGCATAGTGCTTCAATGCACATGTATTGATTGAGTACCTGTTGTTCACTCTTTGGGGTATTTACCTAGAAGTGAAAATTCTGGGGATGACATAATTCTACATTTAGCCTTTTAAGGAAATGCCAAACTGTTTCCTACAGAGGCTGTATCATTTTACATTCCCATTAGCATTGCATAAAGGTTCCAATTTCTCCACGTCTTCATCAACATTTGTTATTTTCAGTTTTTGGATTAATGCCATCCTAGTAGGTGACCTTCTCATTTCTGTAAAAAAGGACAATTGGAATTGTGAGAGGGATTTCATAGAATCTATACATAGCATTGGGCATTTTTGCCATCGTAACAATTTTAAGTCTTCTAATTCATAAATATTAGATGCCTTCTGTTTATTTATAGCTTATTTAACTACTTTCAGCAATGTTTTATTGTTTTAAGTGCGCAATTCATTTATCATTTGAATTTATTCCAGGATATTTTATTCCTTTGCTCTTATTCTAAAGAGAAGTATTTTCTTAATTTTCTTTTCAGGTTGTTCATCACTGGTATATAGAAACAACTGACTTGTGTGTATTGATCTTGTGCCCTGCCACTTTGCTGACTTCAGTCAGCAGTTTTCTCTTTTTGTGAATTTTTGGTATTTTTAATATAGAGAATCTGTTATCTGCAATGAGAGATAGTTTTACTTCTTCCTTTCCAATTTTAATGCTCTTTATTTTTTCTTGCCTACACGCTCTGTCTGGAACTTTCAGTGCAATGTTGAGCAGCAGTATTGAAAGCAAACATCCTTGTCTTGTTCTTAATTTTAAAGAGAAAGTTTTCAGCCTTTCACCATTGATCATGGTATTAATCATCAGTTTTTCATAAATGTCCTTTATCAGGTTGAGAAAGTTTCTCCCATTTCTAGTTTTTGAGTGTTTTTCTCATGAAAGGTTTTGGATTGTGTCAAATTCTTTTTCTGCACTGATTAAGATAATCACGATTTTTCCTTTGTTCTATTAATGTGGTGTATTACATTGATTGCTCTTATCTTGTTGAATGACTCTGGCATTTCTGTGATAAATCCCATTTAGTCATAATGTATAATCCTTTTAATATGCTATTAAATTGAGCTTGCTAGTATTTTTTGAGGATTTCTTCATCTATAATCATAAGGGATTTTGGTCCATAATTTTCTTTTCCAGTGAAGTCTTTGTCTGGCTTTGGTTTCAGGATAAGCTGGTCACATAGAATGAGTTAGAACACGTTCCCTCTTCTATTTTTGAGAAAAGTTTGAGAAGGATTGGTGTTAATTGCTTAAAATGTTGAGTAGATTCACCAGTAAAACCATCCGGTCTCAGGCTTTTCTTTGTTGGGAGGTGCTTAATTACTGGTATAATTTTTTGTTATATAAATCTGTTCAAATTTTGTTTCTTCATGAGTCAGTTTTGCTACCTGGTATGTTTCTAGGGATTTATCAATTGCATCTGTGTTCTGTAATTTGTTAGCATACAATAGTTCAAATAGTGTCTTACGATCTTTTTGTGGTAGAAGGTCTATAGAAATGTCACCATCTTCATTTCTGATTGTAATTAAGTGCAACTTCTATTTTCTTCTGATTTCAGTTAATTGCAACTTCTATTTATTTCTTCGTCTTGCTAAAGATTTGTCAATTTTGTTTATCTTTTCAAGGATCTAACTTTAAGTTTTATTAACTATATCTCTGATGGCTAATTTTATGTATCAGCTTGACTGGTCCCAAACATTTGGCTAAACATTATTCTGGTTGTTTTTGTAACAGTGTCTCTGGATGAGACTGATTAACATTTGAATCAGTAGACTGAGTAAAGCAGGCTGCCCTTCCTCCCTAATGTGTTTGGGCCTCAACCAACCAACTGAAACAACAGTCAACTGCCTCAACAGTACAAAAAAAAAGAAATAAAAAGAAACTCTTCTGCTTGACTACCTTGAGCTGAAATGTTGGTATTTTTCTGCCTTTAGACTCAAACTGAAACACTGGCTGTTTTTGAGTCTGAAGCCTGCCAGACTCAAAAAGGCTTTGAACTGGAATTTATACTCTCAACTCTTTTGCTTCTCCAGATCTTGGATCTTTTCAGCCTCCATTATCAAGTGAACCAATTCTTTATAATAAATATCTTGATAGAGAGAGAGACAGAGAGAGAGAGATTGATTAGATGGACAGATAGACAGAGATATAGATATCTTATTAGCTCTGTTTCACTGGAGAACCCTAATACTAATGTTTCTTCTTGAGTCAGTTTTGCTACTTAGTGTATTTCTAGAGACTTGTCATTTTTATTTCTGTTCTGTAATAGTTCAAATATTCTCTTATGATCTTTTTGTTGTAGAAGGTCTATAGAAATATCACCACTTTCAATTAGTCAGGGGAATTAGGCTTACTCTAATGTTTTTCTATCCTCTATTTCATTTATCTCTGTTCTAATAATTATTATTTCCTTTTTAACACAAGCCTTGGGCTTAGTTTGCTTACTATTTTCTACTTTCTTAAAGTGTAAAATTGGATTATTGATTTGAGATCTTTCTTTATTTTTAATCTAGGCATTTATAACTACAAGTCACCCTCTAAGCACTGCTTTTTCTGCATCCCATAAGTTTGCGTATGTGTGTTTTTATTTTCATTCATGTGTGGGAATTTTGCAACTTACCATAGTCATTTGTTCTTTGGTCTATTGGTATTTAAGAGTGTGTTATTTAATTTTATTTTTCACATATTTGTGGACTTTCCAGTTTTTGTTGTTGTTGTTGTTATTGGTTTCTAACTTCATGTCATTGTGGTCAGAGAAGATCACTTATATGATTTCAGTCTTTTCAAATTTTTTTTTTTTTTTTTTTTTTTTGAACTGGGAAACCCAATTTATTGAAAATACTGTTTTGGTTGACAAAGATCTGAAAAACAGTTCTGTACACTTCTGAAGATTAAGAACAAGTTTTAAAAATTTATAAAATACCCGTAAATGGAGAACTTATAGCAATATTTTACCTATTTATAATAAATTAATCACCTCAAAAGATAACTTGGAACATCAAAAGGAACACTGTTCAGATTTCACTTTGATAACTGTACCTTCAGCAAGTATTTCTTAGTGCCTAATACGAAGAGGGACTGTTTCATGTGTTTGAGATACATTGTGAATAAAACAGACAAAAATTCCTGCCTTGTTTTCTATCTTTATTAGCTTGAAGGCCCTTGTGGCCTACCATATGGTGTATTCTGGAAACAGGCCCAGGAGAAATTGAGAAGAACGTGTATTCAGTTGTGGAATGGAGTGTTCAAAATGTCTGTTAGGTCTAATTTGTGAATAGTGTTGTTCAAGTTCTCTATATCCTTCTTGGTCTCCATTTAAGTGCTCTATCCATTACTGAAAGTGGGATATTTAAATCTCTAACAGTTATTTTAGAACTATCTATTTCTCCCTTCAAGTCCATCAGTGTTTGCTTCATATCTTTTGGCTCTGTTGTTTGTTGCCTATATGTTTATAAATACTATGGCTTCTTAAAGAATAGACTCTTTTATTAATATATAATGTCCTTCTTCCTCTATTTTATACCTTTTGAATAAAAGGTCATTTTGTGTGATATTAGTATAGCCACCCTGGCTTTCTTTTGGTTACTACTTGCTTCAATGCAAGTATCTTTATCCGTATTTTTGCTTGAACCCACATTTATCTTTAGATCTAAAGTAATCTCTGGAATCATGTGTTTTTATCTGTCTGACCATTTCTGCCTTTGGAAAAGTTTTTCCGTGAACATTCAAAATAATTTCTCATAAGGAGGGTCTTAATTCTGTCATTTTGCTATTTGTTTTCTGTATATGTTATATGTTTTTTGTTTCTTATTTCCTTCATTATTCCTTTCTTTTGGGGTTAACTGACTTTTTTTATTATATCATTATTACTTCTTCCTTATTTCTTTTTGTGTGTTTTTTAAAGGTATTTTCTTAGTGGTTACTGTGGGAATTATAATTAGTATCCTAAATTTACAGTAATGTATTTTGAATTGATATCAATTTAGATTCAATAGCAGAAAAAAAGACTGTCTAAATGCAGCTTTTGCCCACTTCATGTTGTTATTGTTATAAATTACATCTTTATGTACTGTGAGACCATTAACCATATATTTATACTTTTTATGCATTTGCCTTTTAAATCATATAAGAAATCAAAAGAGGAGTTATAAACTAAAGATACAATAATATTGGCTTTTATATTTACCTACACATTTACCTTCACCAGAGTTCATTATTTCTTCATATGACTTCAACTTGCTGTCATTTTAGCCTGAATAATTCTGTTTAATATTTCCTATAGGGCAGGTCTACTATTAACTTCCTCAGTTTTTGTCCATCTGGAAATGTCTTCATTTCTCCATTTATGAGGGATAATTTTGTCAGATATAGAATTCTTGGTTGATAGTTTGTTGTTGTTTCTGTCTTTTCATTTCAGTGCTTTAAATATATTATGTCACTCTCTCTGGCTTCTATGGAAAGAGAAATCTGCTTTTAATCTTGTTGAACATCTCTTGGACACAAGTCACTGCTCCCTTGTTGCTTTTCAGAGTTTATCTTTGTTTGTGGTGTTTAACAGTTTGGTTATAATGTGTCTCACTGTGAGTCTCTTTGTGTTGATCCTTCTCGGGATTCATTGAGCTTCTTATATATGTAGATTTTTACATCATTACCAAATATGGAGAGTTTTGGCCATTATTTATTTGGCTGTTCTTTTGCCTCTTTTTCTCTCTCCTATTTTTCTGTAATTCCCATCATGCACATGATAATATGCTTGAGGTATATATACAAGTCAGTGTATTATATATACATACATATTACAGGTTTTTTAGGCTTTATTCATTTTTCCTCATTCTTATTTCTCTCTGATTTTCAAATAAGATCATTTCAATGGACCCACTTCCAGTTTGTTGATTCTTTCTTCTACCGACTTGAATCTTTTATTGAAATCATCTGGTGAAATTAGCTCTGTGTTAGGGCACTCCTTGATTGCTTAGCTATGCCATTTAAAATTCTGCCTTAACCTTCGCATCCTGCTTGCATTGGCCTAGCGTTGATAGCTCAAGGTCTTCTCATGTCATTTCTAACAGGTGTCCTGCACTGGGTGTGCATGCAGTTTTTAATCTCTCTAGTATATAAAGACACTTTGGAATGACTTAGTTTCCCAGATAAACTATCTTTCCAGTTTTTCCTTCCGGGATTTCAGTTCATTGTTTGCCTCAACTGCAATCTTTTGCCCCAGGTGGCTGGAGGTTGTTCATTGACCCTATAATATTTTCAAGAAATATCCACTGCTTTTTCACCCTGAATGAGTTCAAGTTTAGACAAAACAAAGACAAACAACTTATATCAGTCCCTCAGGCAAGCCCCAAGATTTGTTTGAATAAAGTCTCGCTTTCTCCCTACAAAATCAGGGACAGGGTCTCACCCTGGGAACGTGGGCTTCAAGAATTCTACCAAGCTGGGCATGGGAGTATAGAAAGGGCATGTAAAAACACCTTGACGTTTTTATATCATTTTTTAACAATTAATTTATTTTAAGTAAAGATGGGGTCTTGCCATGTTGCTCAGGCTGGTCTCAAACTGCTGTCCTTAAGGAATGTTCCCACCTTGGCCTCCCAAAGTGCCGAGATTACAGGCATGAGTCACTGTGCTTGTCCACTCATTTTTAAAGTTGCCTCTTTTTTTTTTTTTTTAATTAAACATTCACTTATTTGCTGTAAACATTTGACTATTTTCCAGCATACTGACAAAGTTGATTCTGACACTTTTAACTTGATTTCTTGGTTTCCAAAAGGAACAGGCCATTGAAACTACTTTTTTTCCACCATTTTTGCTGACATCACTCACCATGTAAATTTCGACAGGACAGTGGGTAAAAGTTACTGGTCCTAATGATATTTTACCTTTGTCCTAGATACTCATTATTTTCATGATGAGCTACCCATTATTACCAACTTAACTAATGCATCACAAATATCATCTCATTAGACCCACAAAATAAGTGGAATGAGTGAAAAGTATAAGAACACAATTATGGGACAGATTTGCAGAAGAGTTTTAGTCATGAAATACAAAACATTTTTGCAAATTGATATTTTAAAATGTATTAGTCTGCTCATACACATTTTTGGTTGGAAAAAATGCCACATTCAGGAAGTTGAGCTTTAGAGTATCCAACATACATACAGACATTCATTTATCTCTTTCAAAGTCTCCCCATCCACTGCAGCCAGTGGAAGAGGTGGTGGCAGGCAGGAGTACAGTGAGCAACAACACACACCTTATTCCTTGACTTGTTCATTAAGAGAAATGAGGAAAAAAAAAAACCCAGAGAAGGTGAGAGCACTAGCAGGGATTCCACAAAACAGAGGAGAAACATTCCACACGTTACTCCAGTAAGAAATCAACTTCAGTTATTGCATGTCATTTTTTAAAAGGCAAAATGTCTCCATTCTTTCAATGAAAACTTTTTAAATTTATGCTTTTCAGAAAATCAGGTTTTGACTGGTATATTAAGGAGAAAATGATAAAAGCAGATTACAAAATGATTTCTGATCTTAACTGAGAATACATAAAAGTTTTACACACAAATTTCACCATATATGCAAACATAAAAATATACAAATGTGTATAAATACAAACATATGCATATATGCAAATATGTATGCTAAAGGCATAGATAGATGAATACATGCACTAGAGAAAATCAGTAAATTAATATCTTGAATAAATCGTTTTCTATTATATGTGTATGTATGTGTGTCTGTATATACAAGTCAGTGTATTACATATACATACTATATATACATACACATACATACATACAGACAGGCATATAATGGAATATAGACACTTGTAGATAATTTAAATAGTAGATGTATATATACCATGAACAATAAGTTTCCTTCCTAAAACACCTCCAAGTCAAATAATTATCTTCCTGATAGGCAACTGCTATTCCTACTTTCTTGTCTATCCTTACAGCTGTGTTTTTATATAAACATAAGCATAAATGAAAAACTACATACACAACATACATTTCCTTTATGTAAACAGAAGCATACTATATACACCATTCTGTATATTGCTTTAAACAATTCTATTACAGGACACTTCCAACGTACACAAAAGTAGAAAAAGCATACATAGTACTAAACCATTCTGTGCCTATCACAAAGCTTCAATAATCACCAAATCATCTGATCTATGAACTTCCGATCTATGAACTTCAGCTTCTCTCCAAGCCCTTAAAACACTGGATTATTTTGAAGCAAATGCCAGTCATCATATTATTTTATCTATAAATGTGTCTGATTATATCCCTAAAAAAGGACTTTAAAAATCAAAACCAAATAGCACCATCACAACTTAACAAATTAACACTGATTACTAAATGTCAAATATCCAGTGTTCAATCTTCCCAATCTTCTCAAAAGTGTGAGTGTGCATATGTGTTTTTATGACCATGTGAAAGCATGTATATAGGATAAATTCCTGTAAGTAGTTTTAATAAATAGTTCAAAGATAATCTCTCCAGTCTGACACTTTTCCTTTAACTTTGTTACATTTTCTACGATGCTTGCTTTTCATTTATATGTAGTCACTTTATCTCTCTTTAATTATTTCGTTGTTTACTTAGATTATTTGATGATATTCTCTTTGGCTACTAAAATATTACTTTCCAAAACAATTTTTTGTTAATTTCACTTTGTTTTTGTTTTCAATTTTTATTTTAGATTCAGGGGATACATGTACAGGTTTGTTGCCTGAGTATATTGCATGATGCTGAGGTTTGAGAAACAAATGATCCAATCACCAGGTACTGAGCACAGTATCCAACAATTAGCTTTTCAGCCCTTGTCCCCCTCTTTCCCTCCCCACTCTAGTACTCCCCAATGTCGATTGTGTCATCTTTATGCCTATGAGTACCCAATATTTAGCTCCCACTTGTAAGTGAGAACATGCAGTATTTGGTTTTCTGTAACTGAGTTAATATGCTTAGGATAATCACCTCCAGCCCTATCCATGTTGCTGCAAAAGACATGATTTTGTTCTCTTTTGTGGCTCCACAGTATTCTATGGTATATACGTACCAAATTTTCTTTATCCAATCCACCACTGATGGGCACGTAGGTTGATTTTACGTTTTTACTATCATCAATAGTGCTGTCATGAACATGCGAGTGCCTGTGTCATTCTGGTAGAACTAGTTGTTTTCTTTTGGATATATATCCAGTAATGGAATTGCTGTGTCAAATGGTAGTTCTGTAAAACATATTTGAATACCAGCATGTAGTTCTACCAAATGAGAGAATAATGATTTACTTATTTTCCTGTTATTATCTGCAATGAGTTTTTTGTTATTGCTGTTTGTTTTGTTTTTGCTTTTGTTTTGGCTATCAAACATTACTATTCTCTGCACATTCTTACAACTATGCCATTTTCACATCATTAATACTATTGGTTAACCATTATCACATAGTTTTTATTGTGTATCCTAAAATATGCATAAGAAAACAACTTAAGGCCGGGCGCGGTGGCTCAAGCCTGTTATCCCAGCACTTTGGGAGGCCGAGATGGGCGGATCACGAGGTCAGGAGATCGAGACCATCCTGGCTAACACAGTGAAACCCCATCTCTACTAAAAAAAAATACAAAAAAACTAGCCGGGCGATGTGGCGGGCGCCTGTAGTCCCAGCTACTCGGGAGGCTGAGGCAGGAGAATGGCGTAAACCCGGGAGGCGGAGCTTGCAGTGAGCTGAGATCCGGCCACTGCACTCCAGCCTGGGCGACAGAGCCAGACTCCGTCTCAAAAAAAAAAAAAAAAAGAAAAGAAAACAACTTAAAATATAGATTTTATTAACTACCTGGATTTCTTACAATTTTCTTCTAAGTCTTTACTTACTATTCTATTATCCCCTTTCTGCTCTGAAAATATATTTTTTCTCTTTGGTTTATTGGGCAGTAAAACATACAGAAAGTGAACCAATGCCGGCCACTATTTATTGATCACTCTTTATTAAAATATTCTAATATTTCCCCTGAATGCCTTTGATCACATAAACTACATGTAGGTTCCCTTGGGATATAGTGCAAAATGGGCTAGCCATAGTTGATCTTCCTGTTGGATGAAATTTCCTTAATGTTATCTGAGTGCAATGTGAAAGGAAAGTCACTCACCAAGCCCTTTCTCTGCTTGACTGGATTTCACCTTTCCCTTAGCTGAGGACCTCTCTGTTTCCGCAAGATCCTGGAATCACTGAGGATCTAACTCAATTTGTCTAACACAGTTTTGTCCTTTAAGTTCATGCATGCGTGTGGTAATATGTATTTTCTCAAGCCTCACTTCCTGAATGCTGATTAACACTTCCTTAAATTGTTGTTGAAGATTCTTTTTGCTTTTCTGAGTTGTGCCATTCTCTTTTTTACTATAGTCATGCCTTCCAGTGAACCATGCTATTTAGATATCAGATATACACTTAGCCATGATTGGCAGCTCTCAAGGAAATGGAATTTGTTTGCGCTGGAGTGAACCCAAATGAGTAGAATTTTGGAGCTTCAAGCAAATCTAATTTGTTGAAAGAAAGCTGATCAGACAGCATGAAATCCGTACCCCAGAGCAAGGCATTTTAGGCTTTCAATGTTGGGCCCCGATTCTAGTTCCAGCCTTATCAGTTGCCATTCTTACCTTTCCACCTGGTAGGGGAAGTAGACGAAAGCATAGTAAAAATAAATAAATAAATAAAATAAAATAATAAAAAGTCACTCTTTCCCAGGCTTTCTCCCAAGCACCTTATAAACATTCCCATTGAATCTTTACAACAACCCTGAGAAATGAGTATTATCTTCATTTTACAGATGAGATAATACAGGGTTAGAAAGATTAAATAAATTAACCTGGCCATACTATGCTAGTAAAACATAGACATTAAATGGAAACCTGCCTTAGTCTTGATTCCAATTCTACACTCTACCTAACTATCCTTGCTGCTTTGAGTAGTCTCCAAATGGCATTAGCTTAAGCCACATTGGACTCTAAACCTTTGTCTGAATACACTATACTTTTATGTACCTCTAAGTACATGCTTAAAATCTTTATTCCCTTCTTATTCTAAGGAACTCCTCTCATTCTTCAATACCTAGCCAAAATATCACTTTCTCTTTGAAGCCTTCTCTTATTTTTGCAGATAGAATAAATTGTTCTTTTCTCCATGGTCCCATAATACTCTATACAGAATATTATAATATTTTACTTGTCTCATGTCTGTTTCTTCCCAAGGCAGATATTCTGTCTTACTTTTTATTGTATTCTACTCTATAGCTTAGTTCTTGATACCACACAAATACATAATAAGTATTTTTTAAATCAAGTCACCAATTCATTAAGAAGTAAATCAAATAATAAAGTAATTAGTGCTTGCTGGCACTAGAAGAAGGCAAGGCAAATTGCCAGATCTTTAGATGCTTCAGAAGGGCAAATTAAAGGAAGAAATTTCTCTTACTCAGCAACACAAGGTGCTAGGTGCCAATTAAGGTGATGCCAGCATTAGTTTGGTAATCATCAGCTATCAGTGTCCTCCCTAATTAAGTTCTGCCTTTCCCCCTGCTAGAGGGAAGAGAGAATGAAGAGAGGACCTAGAGGAAAAGATAATGGCCACCCCCTTTTCCTTGGAGATGTGTAACTTGACAAAATCAATGAAGCAAATTCTAGAAATTCTGCATTCCTTTTTTTTTCGCATTTAATCTATACAGTTTTTCTCAACTGGTTGTTGAACACACGAGTTTGTATGAAAAATAACTTTGTGGCCGGGCGCGGTGGCTCAAGCCTGTAATCCCAGCACTTTGGGAGGCCGAGGCGGGTGGATCACGAGGTCAGGAGATCGAGACCATCCTGGCTAACATGGTGAAACCCCGTCTCTACTAAAAATACGAAAAACTAGCCGGGCGTGGTGGCGGGCGCCTGTAGTCCCAGCACTCGGAGGCTGAGGCAGGAGAATGGCCTGAACCTGGGAGGCGGAGCTTGCAGTGAGCCGAGATCGCGCCACTGCACTCCAGCCTGGGTGACACAGCGCGAGACTCCGTCTCAAAAAAAAAAAAAAAAAAATACAAAAAAATAAATTAATTAAAGTCTGGTAAATGATAAATGTGCTGATCTGCTCAAGGATTTTCACTTGAAGAGAGATCCCACAAAGAGCTTCAACTGACACAGTTCTGATGCTAATCTGTCTCAAATGTTCTCATTCCCCTCTTCGAACACATTCCTATTTATCCTTCAAAATTCATCTTAAAAACTCTGCTTCTTCAGAAGGGCTTTTCCTGAACCCCTTGTTACATACTTTCTTTTTTTTTTTTTTTTTTT